>NC_057814.1:277051981-277351981 GCF_018294505.1 Triticum aestivum | reverse complement strand
AACATCGAGCATGTCGGTCAGCAGCGTGCGAATCCGGGCTGTAGCACTGGGCTAACAGGACTCCGGTGAACCGGGATGTAGCAGGCTAGGCTGGACTCCGGATGTCACCGCGTGACATTTCCCCGAAGGGACAGACACAGGAACGAAGTGAATCACAAGCCGGCCAGTCAAGTGTTCCGGAGCAGTAGTGCTGGGCTAGCAGGACTCCGGTGAACCGGGCTGTAGCGGACTACTATGGCTCATGGAAGCACAAGACTACATTTCCCCACGAGAGAGGCTACGAAGGATAAACAACTAGGTTGTCGGATCCCACACATACCAAGCATTTCAATCATACACACAATATACTCGATATGTGTAAATACAACATGGCATCACAGGATGACTCTACGACTCAAGTATTTATTCATTAGGCTCCGAGGAGCCAAGTATTACAATCATGGTCTCATGACCCAACATACAGAGCATACAAGCATCGAGCGGAAGCATAAACATGTCTGAGTACAGACAACTACAAATGAAAAAGGCTGAGAAGCCTGACTATCTACAAGACCCTCCCAAGGGTACAAGATCGTAGCTGAGGTAACAAGCTAAACATCAAAGTCCACGCGGAACTACTAGCGAGACTGACGTCTCTCTGCAAAACATAAAATAGGAAAACGTCAGTACAAATGTACCCAGCAAGACTTACATCAGAACTAGCTACATATGCATCAGTATCAACAAAGGGGTGGTGGGGTTTGACTGCAGCAAGCCAGCTTTGACTCAGTGGCTATCCTAAACTATGACTGCAAGTAACTCTTTTGAGGTGGCGCACACGAGTCCACATATTCACCATATCAATACACCACTATGGATCCGCTCCCGTCTCCCTACGAGAAGGCCATCCATAGCACTCACGCTTATCTTGCGAGTTTTAGAGTATCCACTTTCACTTGTCTATGAACTGTTATAGGCAACCCAGAAGTCCTTTACCACGGACACGACTATTCGAATAGATGATGTTAAGCCTGCAGGGGTGTACTTCTTCACACACGCTCTCACCACTTATCGCCGTTTACATGACATGTACTCGGCAACCTTCAAGCGGAATCCCAGCAAGGGTGTCAGCCACGGCCTACCTAAACACTCAAGTCTCTAGTCCAGGTTTATCGCCTATTAAGGTTCCATCCGCAGGGAGTCCGGCCGAGGTTTCCACATACGGCCCCGAACGATGTGTACAGGGTTCCGCGACCCCAAACGGGCGCCCGGCATACCCGGCCACGTGCCTACCGCATCACAGCCCATCCCTCGGGTCAGCTTTGCGCACGTCCTCCAGCATACTACAAACACTAGAAACTACTTGCAACTCCTGGACAGAGGACAAGGGTGGTTAAGAAGCCGAGAGGCTCCATTGGTTTCGGGCCCAATGCGTGGTAGTAGCTGTTCATGGATCACAAACACAGAACTGAGTTCCTAAGAACAGCTTCAATGAAACAACCCACCATGTACTCCTACATGGCCTCTCATCGATACCTTTACCAAATCGTGTTCACACACTTAGCTCTCAACAGTAGGACATGTTCACACACGTCCAATTCATCCCCGATGAATCAGACCTGACTCAACTCTAAGCAGTAGCAGGCATGAAAAACAAGCATGAATGAGTAGGCACATCAGGGCCCAAACAACTCCTACTCATGCTAGTGGGTTTCATCTATTTACTGTGGCAATGACAGGTCATGCAGAGGAAAAGGGGTTCAGCTACCGCAACATGTAACAGTTGAATCAATGTTGTCCTAATGCAGTAAAAGAGAACAGGAGCGAGAGAGTGGGATTGTATCGGAATGAACAAGGGGGTTTTGCTTGCCTGATGGAGTGGTAGTAGGATACTGCCCTTCAGTCGAATATTCGTGGGTATCCTTGGAGGCAGAACCTACCACGAAAGACACATCAGAACACAATCATCACATGGCAATATGCAACAATATGATGCATGCTACGACATGGCAATATGAATGTGTTTTGGGCTAACGCAAGCTAGAACAGATTGAAATGAGTCTATTTGAATCAAAGATTCAAATGCAAACCCATTTTATGAAGTCATATTAATGCATTAGCTTGTTTCACTTAAACAACAAGGTTAAAGTGTTCTGACATGCATGAAATCATTACAGATGGAAAGATTGGATTTTTCTGATCAATTTTCATATATAAATCTTTGCATTTTGAGTTACAGATTAATTTCTATGAATTTTTGAAGTTTGCAACATTTTCTGGAATTTCCTATATAAGAATAAATCCAGTAAATGCTTTATTGCGTCAGCAATGCGTCAGGGTGACGCCAGTGGTCAACAGGGATGGTCCAGGTTAAACCTGACCAGTGGGTCCCGCGTGTCAGTGTCATTAGTCTATCTAATTTTTAGTTAGTCCTAATCCTAACTTAATTAGCAAGCGGGTCCCACCTGTCATAGACCCAGTGGGGTCAAACTGGGTCCACCTGGGGTCAAACTCGGTCAGCGGGGTTAAACTCGCCGGTCAACACGGTCAACCCGCAGGCGTTTAGCCGCCGGCGACGACAGAGATGGCGGGGCGGCTCGGAAATGCTCTACAGGGCACCATTCAAGGCGCCGTTGTGCTCTACGGGTAGCTGGCGCAACGACGCGTCCGTTGGTGGCCGTGGTTGGGCCTGGGGTGGCCGGTGTGGACAGCGGTGAGCTCGGTTGCGGCCATCGGAGTTCGGGCGTGAGCGGAGACGCGGTTGCGGTGGCCGTGGCGATGTGTGTTTAGCACCTACGGCGTCTACGTGGTGCGGTGAGTTTGATGGGCGCATGTCCGGGACCAAATGGTCACCGGAGCATCACCGGAGACGAACGCCGGCGGTGGCGCATTCGGTTGCAGGCGAGGCGACGGCTATGGAGCATGAGGGAAAAACAGAGAGGGGGAGCAGGAGCAGGGGCTCACGATGGGTGCGACGAGCTGCTCAGCGGGCTCGGTGAAGGTCAGAAGCGAGCGGGGCGGCGGAGGCGATCTCGTCGTCAGGATGTCAAAGACGAGCTCGGTGAAGACGTTCGGGGGCCTCCGGCGGGGCGTGGCTCGGTGAGGCGGTCGAGGAAGAAGTGGCGGAGCTTCTGGGCGCGTCGGCGAGGCGTGTGGGAGGCGGTGGCCGCGGTGGTAGCGAGCGGCGGTGACGAACCCGTTCGGGTGGGTGAGAGAGAGAGGTCCAGGGGAGGGGATGAGCATGGGGAAGAGCGGGAGGGGGTCGAGGGGAGCGCGTGGCGTCTCCTGGGACGTCCAAGGAGAAGCAGCAAGCAGGAGGTGGCCGGGGCGCGTGGTCGCGCGCGTCGGGCACGTGCCCAGCGTCCTCCTGGTGCGGTGGAGACGATGACTGGCATCGGCCAGCTGGGCTGGGCCATGGCCAGGTGAGCGCCAGGTAAGGTCCATGTGGGTTTCTCTCTCTGTCTTATTTGTATTTTGTGCTGTTTTCTATTTATGCAAATTTGTTTAAATTTGGTTTTCAAACAAAATCACTTTTGAAAATTGTGGAAATAGTTATGGGCACTAAATGAATTATTCTAGAGGCCCTCAACTAATTCCAAAATTGTTGGAGCATTTAAAAATATTTATAGTATTTAAATGCCCCAATTCAAATGCAATATGAATTAATTCAAAAATCCAGAATGGCCTAGAAATATGTGCATCATTTTTGTCAGAGGTGTTGGACCAATTCAAAAATGATGAACATTTCTAAAGGGCATTTTGGGATCATTGAAAAGATTTAAGTTTGAACCTAGTTGAATTTCATTTGCTGCTAGGGTTTATCATCCCCCATTTCACGTTTCTGAGAAATTTAAACATGATGCACACATGAAGGGCTAGCCTAGTGCATACCAGAACTAGGGATGTGACAATAAACAACCACCTTCACTCATCAGGGAGGTACTGGACAAGCTATCTATCATGCCAAAAAGAATTGAAGAAATTAAGCGATCCTTAGCCTGAGCTGGTGCCATCACTGCTTTGAGCCGGGACAAAGCATGGCAAGCGGAGTTAGACCTAGAGGAGATGGCAACTGGCTGTCCAAGTTTCAAAGAGGACGGGTCTCCTTCGATGCCCGCGACTTCACCAAATGTGTAAAAGAGATGCGCCCTCTGTCAACCAAATTGGCCGAAGAGACTGATTTGTCCATGTATCATGCGGCTTATACCATGGAGAATACAAAAGTGAAAGCGCCGGCTTATGAGATTGTAGAGCTCATCCCCCCAATACGTAAGCTCACTTTTGCTCCTGATGTTGATCCATCCACACTCATAGATGATGAAGCTGTGTTCAAAGCTGTAACTGGCATCGACTGGCCATCACCTGATTTCCAGCCAATGGAAGAAGAAGAAACGGCACCGGATAACCCGGAGGCTTCAACTCGTCAGGACCAAAACAACTGATCCGAAGGGTGGCTCTCAGTACGTGGCGTGGTGCTTCTCTCTAAAAAACTTCTTAATCATTTGGGCATTGGAAAGCCTTGTAATAGGATAGTTGAAACAATGATCTGCATGCCATCGTGCATGTCTTATCCTTTGAATGTTTAAACTACCGTGCTTGATTTTTATCACTCGCCACTTGTGCATATAATATTATCAGTTACGTGGATTAGACCAAGCATCATCATACTGCCTGTATACAAAGAAACATCAGCATATGCCCTAGCGGTTTACGCTAGGGCAGGTCACAAATATCTTTGAAAAACCGTGATATAATGGTCTTTGATAAAAAATACTAACGGCTAGTTAGCCGGAAATATGCCGGCGACTTAAGGTCGAAAGCATGGCGGGTTAAAAACCCTAAATATTTATTCAAATAGGAAAAGTCATACCTGTAGACTGATATCATAATGATGATGTGATGATTGTAATCCAGCATGGGTTTTAACCCGTGAACATGAAGAATCATGACTTGAATTTATTCAAGGCGAATCATCCTGGCGACTTAAAGTCTTCTTATCAGGGCGGGTTATTAACCCAATGTGCTTAAACATAAGTCACAGACTCAAGGCTACATGGCCTGAATTGCAAAAAGCCATATATTAATATGGAAGAAGGATATGAATCCAAAATTTGCAGAAAAACAAATCCAGAAAAACAAGGCTTTCATAGGCCGCCAATCCTAAAACTGCAAGTGCTTTCATGGGCCGCATAGCCGCTGAGTTATTTTCCAGCACACCTGTAAGCCTGTCCTCACATGACAAACCACCATGTTAACTTTAACGAGTTCAGGGTCTTATTTAAAAGATTGACTGTTAAGAACACGGCGGGTCATTCCAGGATTACTTGGGCGGAGTAACAATGACATACATGCCGTTTAACTCGAAATTTTGTGTTTCCACCTGGCATGTAAACCGATCAAGAGGATAAGTATAGCTATGCTATTTGAGCAGGAAGCCCCCAAGTGACCCGTGAAAAGGCATATAAGCCTGATCAAGAGGGTAAGAATGGCTATGCTCATTTGGGCAGGAAGCCCCCAAGTGACCCGCAAGAAGGCATGTAAGCCTGATCAAGAGGGTAAGCATGGCTATGCTCATGAGCAGGAATCCCCCAAGTGACCTGCCAAAAGGCATGTAAGCCTGATCAAGAGGGTAAGCATGGCTATGCTCATTGAGCAGGAAGCCCCCAATTGACCCGCAAGAAGGCATGTAAGCCTGAACAAGAGGGTAAGCATGGCTATGCTCATTGAGCAGGAAGCCGCCAATTGACCTTATGAACAAATAATAAAGTCTCAGACACTTAGAATTGAAACGACAGATGCCCCGAATTTTTAGGGATGCCTGCTTTATTATAGTGATCATAATATGTACACTGAATAAACTATGTACAACACAAGAGCCGGTGGCTCAGGTGTAATAGGGCCGAAGATGAGCAATGTTCCACGGGCGACGGGTCTCCTCCTCCGATGTGCGTGAGTCCTCGTGGTATCGAATATCAATGAGGTAATATGACCCGTTGTTTAGGTTCTTGCTGACCACAAAAGGTCCTTCCCAAGGTGGGGATAACTTGTGCATATCTGTTTGATCTTGGATGAGCCGGAGCACCAAGTCGCCTTCTTGAAAGGTCCGGGTTTTAACCCGGCGGCTATGATAGCGACGCAGATCTTGCTGGTATATCACTGAACGAGCCGCCACAAGGTCACACTCTTCATCCAACATATCAAGAGCATCCTGACGTGCCTTTTCATTGACAGCTTCAACATAATCCGCCACTCAGGGCGACTCATGACGGATATCGCTTGGAAGAACCGCCTCTGCCCCGTAGACCATGAAGAATGGCGTGTAACCTGTTGATCTGTTGGGGGTGGTATTGATACTCCAAAGCACTGAGGGTAATTCCTCAACCCAACAACCCGACGTTCTTTGCAAAGGGACCATCAGCCGGGGTTTTATTCCTTTCAAGATTTCTTGATTGGCCCTTTCAGCTTGACCATTGGATTGGGGGTGAGCCACTGAAGAAACGTCAAGACGAATATGCTCTCGCTGACAGAACTCTTTCATAGCACCCTTAGATAGATTAGTGCCATTATCAGTTATAATACAATGAGGGTAGCCAAAGCGGAAAATCACCTTCTTAATGAATTGAACCGCTGTTGCCGCATCACACTTACTGACCGGCTCTGCCTCAACCCACTTGGTAAATATGTCAACCGCCACCAAGAGGTGGGTCTTTTTGTCCTTTGACATCTTGAAAGGTCCAACCATATCCAGCCCCCAGACTACAAATGGCCAAGTAATTTGAATCATCCACAATTCTTGAGCCGGCACATGAGCTCGTCCAGAGAATTTCTGACAGCCATCACACTTGCTAACCAGATCTTCTGCATCAGTATGAGCTGTCAACCAGTAGAATCCATGACAAAAAGCTTTAGCCACCGGAGATTTAGAGCCAGCGTGATGTCCACAATCCCCTTCATGGATTTCCCTTAGAATCTCACGGCCATCTTCAGGAGAGACACAACACTGGAACATGCCTCTCACACTGCATCGGTGTAACTCGCCATTAACAATGGTCATGGACTTAGACCGCCGGGTTATTCGCCTGGCCAAAGTTTCATCCTCAGGCAACTCGCCCCGGGTCATATAAGCCAAATATGGCACCGTCCAATCAGGAATAGCTTGAAGAGCCGCCACCAACTGTGCCCCGGGTTAGGAATTGCAAGGTCCTCTTCTGTCGGTAACTTAACTAAGGGGTTATGCAATATATCAAGAAAAACATTGGGTGGCACCGTCTTACACTGATACCCCAACCGGTTTAAAGCATCAACCATCTCATTCTTTATGCGATCAACATGTTCCACCTGATAACCTTTGAAGTGACTAGCAATACTATCAACCGCCTAGCGATAAGCCGCCATGAGCGGGTCTTTAGAATCCCAAGTGCCAGAGACCTGCTGAGCCACCAAATCTGAGTCGCCAAAGCTCCTGACCTAGCTTAGGTTCATCTCTTTGGCCATTCGAAGACCATGGAGCAGGGCCTCATACTCCGCTGCATTATTAGTACAAGGAAACATCAACCCTAAAACATAGCAAAATTTGTCACCTCGTGGGGAAGTCAAAATAACTCTAGCCCTCGAGCCTTCCAACTGCCTGGACCCATCAAAATGAATAGTCCAATACGTATTTTCAGGCTTCTCCTCAGTCATCTGCAACTCTGTCCAGTCATTGATGAAATCCACAAGAGCCTGAGACTTGATAGCTGTCCTAGGCATATATTTCAAACCATGGGGTCCAAGCTCAATGGCCCACTTGGCCACTCGGCCTGTGGCTTCTCTGTTTTGAATGATATCCCCTAAGGGAGCAGAACTGACCACAGTAATGGGATGACCAAGGAAATAATGCTTCAACTTGCGACTGGACATGAACAACCCATAGACCAGCTTCTGCCAATGTGGGTACCTCTGTTTAGACTCAATCAAGACCTCACTGACATAATAATCCGGCCTTTGAACTCGATATTCCTTACCCGTTTCCTTCCTTTCCACTACAACCTCCACACTAACGGCTCTGCTATTAGCAGCCACATATAGAAGCAAGGGCTCCTTCTCAACAGGAGCCGCAAGAACTAGCGGCGCTCAGTGAACTGTTTTTAAGCGCCTCAAACGCCTCATTAGCAGCATCACTCCATACAAAGTGATATGTTTTCTTCATCATCTGTAATAGAGGAATAGCCTTTTCTCCCAGGCGGCTTATAAACCGGCTTAATGCTGCGATACGACCCGCCAAACGATGGACGTCATTAATGCATGCCGGCTTATCCAATGAAGTAATATCTTTGATCTTCTCCGAGTTAGCTTCAATACCTCTCTCAGAAACTAGGAAACCTAAGAGTTTGCCTGCAGGCACACCAAAAACACATTTGGCCGGGTTAAGCATCATCTTGTAGACCCGGAGGTTATCAAAGGTCTCCTTCAAATCATCTAGCAAGGTCTCCTTCTTTCTGGACTTCACAACAATATCATCCACATAAGCATGAACACTGCGTCCTATCTGGTTGTGAAGACAATTCTAAACGCAACGCTGATAAGTCGCCTGGGCACTCTTGAGCCCCAAAGGCATAGACACATAGCAGAAAGCTCCAAAGGGCATGATAAAAGATGTTTTCCCCTGATCTTTAACTACCATCTTGATCTGATGATAACCAGAATAAGCATCTAAAAAGCTCAAACGCTCACAACCCGTCATAGCATCAATGATCTGATCAATACGGGGAAGAGCAAAAGGATCAATTGGGCAATCTTTGTTAAGGTCTGTGTAATCCACACACATACACCAAGTGCCATTTTTCTTAAGTACTAGCACCGGATTAGCCAACCACTCAGGATGAAAAACTTCAACAATGAACCCGGCTACCAAGAGCCGGGCCACCTCTTCTCCAATGGCCTTGCACCTCTCCTCATTAAAACAACGAAGGAATTGCTTGACCGTCTTAAACTTAGGATCAATATTGAGAGTGTGCTCAGTGAGTTCCCTCGGTACACCTGGCATGTCTGAAGGCTTCCATGCAAAGATGTCCCGGTTCTCACTGATGAACTCCATGAGTGTGCTTTCCTATTTCAGATCCATATTGGCATTGATAGTGAACTGCTGAGATGAGTCGCCAGGGACAAAGTCAGCCTTCTTGGTATCATCTGCCGATTTTAACTTCAACAAAGGGTCATGCTCTGTAGTTGACTTCTTCAATGGAGTCATATCAGCCGGGTCAATGTTGTCTATAAAACTTAAGCTCTTCCGTAGCACAAGCAGACTCAGCATAAGCATCATGACCTTACTCACATTCCAAGGCTATCTTGCTGTCACCATGTACTGTGATGGTCCCTTTGCGACCCGACATCTTAAGTTGCAAATACACATAACAAGGCCGCGCCATAAACTTGGCGTAAGCCGGCCGTCCGAACAGAGCATGATAGGGGCTCTTAATTTTAACCACTTCAAAATTCAATGTTTCAGCCCTGTAATCATGTTCATTGCCAAATGCCACTTCCAAGGCTATCTTACCCACTGGATAAGCCGACTTACCAGGTACCACTCCATGGAAGACTATAGAGGACGCTTAAGATCTTTGTCAGTCAGATTCATCCGGCGAAAAGTATTATAATAAAGGATATTGATACTGCTGCCTCCGTCCATAAACACCTTAGTGAACTTGTAACCTCCAACTTGAGGAGCTACCACCAAAGCCAGCTGACCCGGATTGTCAATCCGGGGCGGGTAATCCTCACGGCTCCATACAATTGGCTGCTCTGACCATCATAAGTATCGAGGGACCACCTGCTCAACCACGCTCACCGCTCGTTTATGAACCTTCTGGTCTCGTTTGCACAAGCTTGTGGTGAAGACATGATATTGGCCACTATTCAGCTGTTTTCGATTACTCTGATACCCTGACTATTGTTGCTGGTTACCCTAACTAGGTTGTTGACCATAACTGCCCTGATTGTTCTGACCTGATATCCGGAATTTGAGCCACCACCTCCAAAGCTGGGCTCGTCTGAGCCGGATCCTGACCCGTCGTGCAGGCCATTATTGTTATTGTGGTCTGAAGGAAATATGCCCTAGAGGCAATAATAAAGTATTATTTATTTCCTTATATCATGATAAATGTTTATTATTCATGCTAGAATTGTATTAACCGGAAACATAATACATGTGTGAATACATAGACAAACAGAGTGTCACTAGTATGCCTCTACTTGACTAGCTCGTTAATCAAAGATGGTTATGTTTCCTAGCCATAGACATGAGTTGTCATTTGATTAACGGGATCACCTCATTAGGAGAATGACTTGATTGATTTGACCCATTCCGTTAGCTTAGCACTCGATCGTTTAGTATGTTGCTATTGCTTTCTTCATGACTTATACATGTTCCTATGACTATGAGATTATGCAACTCCCGTTTACCGGAGGAACACTTTGTGTGCTACCAAACGCCACAATGTAATTGGGTGATTATAAAGGTGCTCTACAGGTGTCTCCAAAGGTACTTGTTGGGTTGGCGTATTTCGAGATTAGGATTTGTCACTCCGATTGTCGGAGAGGTATCTCTGGGCCCACTCGGTAATGCACATCACTATAAGCCTTGCAAGCATCGTGACTAATGAGTTAGTTGCGGGATGATCTATTACGAAACGAGTAAAGAGACTTGCCGGTAACGAGATTGAACTAGGTATCAAGATACCGACGATCGAATCTCGGGCAAGTAACATACCGATGACAAAGGGAACAACGTATGTTGTTATGCGGTCTGACCGATAAAGATCTTCGTAGAATATGTAGGAACCAATATGAGCATCCAGGTTCTACTATTGGTTATTGACCGGAGAGGTGTCTCGGTCATGTCTACATAGTTCTCGAACCCGTAGGGTCCGCACGCTTAACGTTACGATGACAGTTATATTATGAGTTTATATGTTTTGATGTACCGAAGGTTGTTCGGAGTCCCGGATGTGATCACGGACATGACAAGGAGTCTCTAAATGGTCGAGACATAAAGATTGATATATTGGAAGCCTATGTTTGGACATCAGAAGTGTTCCGGGTGAAATCGGGATTTTTCCGGAGTACCGGGAGGTTACCAAAACCCCCCGGTAACTTAATGGGCCTTAGTGGGCCTAGGTGGAAGAGAGGAGAGGAGGCCAAGGCAGGGCCGCGCCCCCTTCCCCCCAGTCCGAATAGGACAAGGAGGGGGGGGCGGCGCCCCCCCCTTCCTTCCTCCCCTCCACCTCTTCCCCCTTCCACTCCTAGTCCAACATGGAAAGGGGGGAGTCCTACTCCCCGTAGGAGTAGGACTCCTCCTGGCGCGCCTCTACCTCCTAGGCCGGTGGCCTCCCCCTTGCACCTTTATATACGGGGGCAGGGGGGCACCTCTAGACACACAATTGATCAACGATCTTTTAGCCGTGTGCGGTGCCCCCCTCCACCATATTACACCTCGATAATATCGTAGCGGAGCTTAGGCGAAGCCCTGCGTCGGTAGAACATCATCATCGTCACCACGCCGTCGTGCTGACGAAACTCTCCCTCAACACTCGGCTGGATCGGAGTTCGAGGGACGTCATCGAGATGAACGTGTGCTGAACTCGGAGGTGCCGTGCGTTCGGTACTTGATCGGTTGGATCGTGAAGACGTACGACTACATCAACCGCATTGTGTTAACGCTTCCGCTTTCGGTCTACGAGAGTACGTGGACAACACTCTCTCCTCTCGTTGCTATGCATCACCATGATCTTGCGTGTGCGTAGGAAATTTTTTGAAATTACTACGTTCGCCAACAGTGGCATCCAAGCCAGGTTTTATGCGTTGATGCTATGCACGAGTAGAACACAAGTGAGTTGTGGGCGATATAAGTCATACTGCTTACCAGCATGTCATACTTTGGTTCAGCGGTATTGTGAGATGAAGCGGCCCGGACCGACATTACGCATACGCTTACGCGAGACTGGTTTCACAGTTGTGAGCACTCGTTGCTTAAAGGTGACTGGCGGGTGTCTGTCTCTCTCACTTTAGTTGAACTGAGTGTGGCTACGCCCGGTCCTTGCGAAGGTTAAAACAGCACCAACTTGACAAACTATCGTTGTGGTTTTGATGCGTAGGTAAGAACGGTTCTTGCTAAGCCCGTAGCAGCCACGTAAAACTTGCAACAACAAAGTAGAGGACGTCTAACTTGTTTTTGCAGGGCATGTTGTGATGTGATATGGTCAAGACATGATGCTATATTTTATTGTATGAGATGATCATGTTTTGTAACCGAGTTATCGGCAACTTGCAGGAGCCATATGGTTGTCGCTTTATTGTATGCAATGCAATCGCCATGTAATTGTTTTACTTTATCACTAAGCGGTAGCGATAGTCGTAAAAGCAATAGTTGGCGAGACGACAACGAAGCTACGATGGAGATCAAGGTGTCGCGCCGGTGACGATGGTGATCATGACGGTGCTTCAGAGATGGAGATCACAAGCACAAGATGATGATGGCCATATCATATCACTTATATTGATTGCATGTGATGTTAATCTTTTATGCATCTTATCTTGCTTTGATTGACGGTAGCATTATAAGATGATCTCTCACTAAAATTTCAAGATAAAAGTGTTCTCCCTGAGTTTGCACCGTTGCGAAAGTTCTTCGTGCTGAGACACCACGTGATGATCGGGTGTGATAGGCTCTACATTCAAATACAACGGGTGCAAAACAGTTGCACACGCGGAATACTCAGGTTAAACTTGACGAGCCTAGCATATGCAGATATGGCCTCGGAACACGGAGACCGAAAGGTCGAGCGTGAATCATATAGTAGATATGATCAACATAGTGATGTTCACCGTTGAAACTACTCCATCTCACGTGATGATCGGACATAGTTTAGTTGATTTGCATCACGTAATCACTTAGATGATTAGAGGGATGTCTATCTAAGTGGGAGTTCTTAAGTAATATGATTAATTGAACTTGAATTTATCATGAACTTAGTACCTGATAGTATCTTGCTTGTCTATGTTAATTGTAGATAAATGGCCCGTGCTGTTGTTCCGTTGAATTTTAATGCGTTCCTTGAGAAAGCAAAGTTGAAAGATGATTGTAGCAATTACACGGACTGGGTCCGTAACTTGAGGATTATCCTCATTGCTGCACAGAAGAATTACGTCCTGGAAGCACCGCTAGGTGCCAGGCCTCCTGCAAGAGCAACACCAGAAGTTATGAACGTCTGGCAGAGCAAAGCTGATGACTACTCGATAGTTCAGTGTGCCATGCTTTACGGCTTAGAACCGGGTCTTCAACGACGTTTTGAACGTCATGGAGCATATGAGATGTTCCAGGAGTTGAAGTTAATATTTCAAGAAAATGCCCGGATTGAGAGATATGAAGTCTCCAATAAGTTCTACAGCTGCAAGATGGAAGAGAATAGTTCTGTCAGTGAGCATATACTCAAAATGTCTGGGTATAATAATCACTTGATTCAACTGGGAGTTAATCTTCCGGATGATAGCGTCATTGACAGAATTCTTCAATCACTGCCACCAAGCTACAAGAGCTTCGTGATGAACTATAACATGCAAGGGATGAATAAGACAATTCCCGAGCTCTTCGCAATGCTAAAGGCAGCGGAGGTAGAAATCAAAAAGGAGCATCAAGTGTTGATGGTCAGTAAGACCACTAGTTTCAAAAAAGGGCAAAGGGAAGAAGAAGGGGAACTTCAAGAAGAACAGCAAGCAAGTTGCTGTTCAGGAGAAGAAACCCAAGTTTGGACCTAAGCCTGAAACTGAGTGCTTCTACTGCAAGCAGACTGGTCACTGGAAGAGGAACTGCCCCAAGTATTTGGCGGATAAGAAGGATGGCAAGGTTAACAAAGGTATATGTGATATACATGCTATTGATGTGTACCTTACTAATGCTCGCAGTAGCACCTGGGTATTTGATACTGGTTATGTTGCTAATATTTGCAACTCGAAATAGGGGCTACGGATTAAGCGAAGATTGGCTAAGGACGAGGTGACGATGCGCGTGGGAAATGGTTCCAAAGTCGATGTGATCGCGGTCGGCACGCTACCTCTACATCTACCTTCGGGATTAGTATTAGACCTAAATAATTGTTACTTGGTGCCAGTGTTGAGCATGAACATTATATCTGGATCTTGTTTAATGCGAGACGGTTATTCATTTAAATCAGAGAATAATGGTTGTTCTATTTATATGAATAATATCTTTTATGGTCATGCACCCTTGAAGAGTGGTCTATTTTTAATGAATCTCGATAGTGTTGGGGAACATAGTAATTTCAAAAAAATTCCTACGCACACGCAAGATCATGGTGATGCATAGCAACGAGAGGGGAGAGTGTTGTCCACGTACCCTCGTAGACTGACAGCGTTAGCATTATCACAACGCGGTTGATGTAGTCGCACGTCTTCATGATCCGACCGATCAAGTACCGAACGCACGGCACCTCCGAGTTCAGCACACGTTCAGCTCGATGACGTCCCTCGAACTCCGATCCAGCTGAGTGTTGAGGGAGAGTTTTGTCAGCACGACGGCGTGGTGACGATGATGATGTTCTACCGACGCAGGGCTTCGCCTAAGCTCCGCAATGATATTATCGAGGTGTAATATGGTGGAGGGGGCACCGCACACGGCTAAAATATCGTATATCAACTTGTGTGTAGAGGTGCCCCCCTACCCCCGTATATAAAGGAGCAAGGGGGAGGCCGGCTGCCTTGGGCGCGCCAAGGAGAGGGGGGGAGTCCTCCTCCTAGTAGGAGTAGGACTCCCCTTTCCTAGTCCAACTAGGAAGAGAAGGGGGAAGTAAAGAGAGGGAGAGGGAGAGGGAAAGAGGGGCTACGCCCCCTCCTCTCGTCCAATTAGGACTCCTCAGGGGAGGGGGCGCGCCACCTCCTGGCTGCTGCCCTCTCTCTCCCCTCAAGGCCCACTAAGGCCCAATACTTCCCCGGGGGGTTCCGGTAACCCCTCCGGCACTCCGGTTTTATCCGAAACTTCTCCGGAACACTTCCGGTATCCGAATATAGTCGTCCAATATATACATCTTTATGTCTCGACCATTTTGAGACTCCTCGTCATGTCCGTCATCACATCCGGGACTCCGAACAACCTTCGGTACATCAAAACATATAAACTCTTAATATAACTGTCATCGTAACGTTAAGCGTGCGGACCCTACGGGTTCGAGAACTATGTAGACATGACCGAGACACCTCTCCGGTCAATAACCAATAGCTGAACCTGGATGCTCATATTGGTTCCCACATATTCTACGAAGATCTTTATCGGTCAAACCGCATAACAACATACGTTGTTCCCTTTGTCATCGGTATGTTACTTGCCCGAGATTCGATCGTCGGTATCTCGATACCTAGTTCAATCTCGTTACCGACAAGTCTCTTTACTCGTTCCGTAATACATCATCCCGCAACTAACTCATTAGTCACAATGCTTGCAAGGCTTATAGTGATGTGCATTACCGAGTGGGCCCAGAGATACCTCTCCGACAATCGAAGTGACAAATCCTAATCTCGAAATACGCCAACCCAACAAGTACCTTTGGAGACACCTGTAGAGCACCTTTATAATCACCCATTTACGTTGTGACGTTTGGTAGCACACTCCTTTATGCTTTGCAGAATAATTCTACATTATTTCTGATCAACAATATGTCATTCACATATACTTATTAGAAATGTTGTAGTGCTCCCACTCACTTTCTTGTAAATACAGGCTTCGCCGCAAGTCTGTATAAAACTATATCCTTTGATCAACTTATCAAAGCATATATTCCAACTCCGAGATACATGCACTAGTCCATAGATGGATCGCTGGAGCTTGCATATTTTGTTAGCACCTTTAGGATTGACAAAACCTTCTGGTTGCATCATATACAACTCTTCTTTAATAAATCCATTAAGGAATGCAGTTTTGTTTATCCATTTGCCAGATTTCATAAAATGCGGCAATTGCTAACATGATTCGGACAGACTTAAGCATAGATACGAGTGAGAAACTCTCATCGTAGTCAACACCTTGAACTTTGTCAAAAACCTTTTTCCGACAAGTCTAGCTTTGTAGATAGTAACACTACTATCAGCGTCCGTCTTCCTCTTGAAGATCCATTTTTTTATGGCTCGCCGATCATTGGGCAAGTCAATCAAAGTCCATACTTTGTTCTCATACATGGATATCATCTCAGATTTCATGGCCTCAAGCCATTTCGCGGAATCTGGGCTCACCATTGCTTCTTCATAGTTCGTAGGTTCGTCATGGTCTAGTAATATAACCTCCAGAACAGGATTACCGTACCACTCTGGTGCGGATTTCATTCTGGTTGCCCTACGAGGTTCGGTAGTAACTTGATCTGAAGTTACATGATCATCATCATTAGCTTCCTCACTAATTGGTGTAGGAGTCACAGGAACAGATTTCTGTGATGAACTACTTTCCAATAAGGGAGCAGGTACAGATACCTCATCAAGTTCTACTTTCCTCCCACTCACTTCTTTCGAGAGAAACTCCTTCTCTAGAAAGGATCCATTCTTAGCAACGAATGTCTTGCCTTCGGATCTGTGATAGAAGGTGTACCCAACTGTCTCCTTTGGGTATCCTATGAAGAGACATTTCTCCGATTTGCGTTTGAGCTTATCAGGATGAAACCTTTTCACATAAGCATCGCAACCCCAAACTTTAAGAAACGACAACTTTGGTTTCTTGCCAAACCATAGTTCATAAGATGTCGTCTCAACGGATTTAGATGGTACCCTATTTAATGTGAATGCAGCTGTCTCTAATGCATAACCCCAAAACGATAGTGGTAGATCGGTAAGAGACATCATATATCGCACCATATCTAATAAAGTACGGTTACGATGTTCGGACACACCATTACAGCGTGGTGTTCCAGGTGGCGTGAGTAGTGAAACTATTTCACATTGTTTTAACTGAAGGCCAAACTCGTAACTCAAATACTCTTCTCCACGATCAGATCGTATAAACTTTATTTTCTTGTTACGATGATTTTCCGCTTCACTCTGAAATTATATGAACTTTTCAAATGTTTCAGACTTCTGTTTCATTAAGTAGATATACCCATATCTGCTCAAATCATCTATGAAGGTGAGAAAATAACGATATCCGCCACGAGCCTCAATATTCATCGGACCACATACATTTGTATGTATGATTTCGAACAAATCTGTTGCTCTCTCCATAGTTCCGGAGAACGGCGCTTTAGTCATCTTGCCCATGAGGCACGGTTTGCAAGCATCAAGTGATTCATAATCAAGTGATTCCAAAATCCCATCAGTATGGCGTTTCTTCATGCGCTTTACACCAATATGACCTAAACGGCAGTGCCACAAATAAGTTGCACTATCATTATTAACTTTGCATCTTTTGGCTTCATTTTTTATGAATATGTGTATCACTACGATCGAGATCCAACAAACCATTTTATTGGGTGTATGACCATAGAAGGTTTTATTCATGTAAACAGAACAACAATTATTCTCTAATTTAAATGAATAACCGTATTGCAAAAAACATGATCAAATCATATTCATGCTCAACGCAAACACCAAATAACACTTATTTAGTTTCAACACTAATCCCGAAAGTATAGGGAGTGTGCGATGATGATCATATCAATCTTGGAACTACTTCCAACACACATCGTCACCTCGCCTTTTACTAGTCTCTGTTTATTCTGCAACTCCCGTTTCGAGTTACTACTCTTAGCAACTGAACCAGTATCAAATACCGAGGGGTTGCTATAAACACTAGTAAAGTACACATCAATAACATGTATATCCAATATACCTTTGTTCACTTTGCCATCCTTCTTATCCACCAAATACTTGGGGCAGTTCCGCTTCCAGTGACCAGTCCCTTTGCAGTAGAAGCACTTAGTCTCAGGCTTAGGTCCAGACTTGGGCTTCTTCACTTGAGCAGCAACTTGCTTGCCATTCTTCTTGAAGTTCCCCTTCTATCCCTTTGCCCTTTTCTTGAAACTAGTGGTCTTGTTAACCATCAACACTTGATGCTCTTTCTTGATTTCTATCTTCGTCGATTTCAGCATCGCGAAGAGCCCGGGAATCACTTTCTTCATCCCTTTCATATTATAGTTCATCACGAAGTTCTACTAACTTGGTGATGGTGACTAGAGAATTTTGTCAATCACTATTTTATCTGGAAGATTAACTCCCACTTGATTCAAGCGATTGTAGTACCCAGACAATCTGAGCACATGCTCACTACTTGATCTATTCTCCTCCATCTTTTAGCTATAGAACTTGTTGGAGACTTCATATCTCTCAACTCAGGTATTTGCTTGAAATATTAACTTCAACTCCCGGAACATCTCATATGGTCCATGACGTTCAAAACGTCTTTGAAGTCCCGATTCTAAGCTGTTAAGCATGGTGCACTAAACTATCAAGTAGTCATCATATTGAGCTAGCCAAACGTTCATAACGTCTGCATCTGCAACTGCAATAGGTCTGTCACCTAGCGGTGCATCAAGGACATAATTCTTCTCTACAGCAATGAGGATAATCCTCGGATCACGGATCCAATCCGCATCTTTGCTACTAACATCTTTCAACATAATTTTTCTCTAGGAACATATCAAAAATAAACACAGGGAAGCAACAACGCGAGCTATTGATCTACAACATAATTTGCAAAATACTATCAGGACTAAGTTCATGATGAATTTAAGTTCAATTAATCATATTACTTAAGAACTCCCACTTAGATAGATATCCCTCTAATCATCTAAGTGATTACGTGATCCAAATCAACTACACCATGTCCGATCATCACCTGAGATGGAGTAGTTTCAATGGTGAACATCACTATGTTGATCATATCTACTATATGATTCACGCTCGACCTTTCGGTCTCCGTGTTCCGAGGCCATATCTGCATATGCTAGGCTCGTCAAGTTTAACCTGAGTATTCCGCGTGTGCAACTGTTTTGCACCCGTTGTATTTGAACGTAGAGCCTATCACACCCGATCATCCCGTTGTGTCTCAGCACGAAGAACTTTCGCAACGGTGCATACTCAGGGAGAACACTTTTATCTTGAAATTTTAGTGAGAGATCATCTTATAATGCTACCGTCAATCAAAGCAAGATAAGATGCATAAAAGATTAACATCACATGCAATCAATATAAGTGATATGATATGGCCATCATCATCTTGTGCTTGTGGTCTCCATCTCCGAAGCACCATGCTCGTGATCTCCATCTCCGAAGCACCGTCATGATCACCATCGTCACCGGCGCGACACCTTGATCTCCATCGTAGTATCGTTGTCGTCTCGCCAACTTATTGCTTTTACGACTATCGCTACCGCTTAGTGATAAAGTAAAACAATTACATGGCGATTGCATTGCATACAATAAAGCGACAACCATATGGCTCCTGCCAGTTGCCGATAACTCGGTTACAAAACATGATCATCTCATACAATAAAATATAGCAACATGTCTTGACCATATCACATCACATCATGCCCTGCAAAAACAAGCTAGACGTCCTCTACTTTGTTGTTGCAAGTTTTACGTGGCTGCTACGGGCTTAGCAAGAACCGTTCTTACCTACGCATCAAAACCACAACGATAGTTTGTCAAGTTGGTGCTGTTTTAACCTTCGCAAGGACCGGGCGTACCCACACTCGGTTCAACTAAAGTGAGAGAGACAGACACCCGCCAGTCACCTTTAACCAACGAGTGCTCCCAACGGTGAAACCAGTCTCGCATAAGCGTATGCGTAATGTCGGTCCGGGCCGCTTCATCTCACAATACCGCTGAACCAAAGTATGACATGTTGGTAAGCAGTATGACTTATATCGCCCACAACTCACTTGTGTTCTACTCGTGCATAACATCAACGCATAAAACCAGGCTCGGATGCCACTGTTGGGGAACGTAGTAATTTCAAAAAAATTCCTACGCACACGCAAGATCATGGTGATGCATAGCAACGAGGAGGGGAGACTGTTGTCCACGTACCCTCGTAGACCGACAGCGGAAGCGTTATCACAACGCGGTTGATGTAGTCGTACGTCTTCACGATCCGACCGATCAAGTACCGAACGCACGGCACCTCCGAGTTCAGCACACGTTCAGCTCGATGACGTCCCTCGAACTCCGATCCAGCCGAGTGTTGAGGGAGAGTTTTGTCAGCACGACGGCGTGGTGACGATGATGATGTTCTATCGACGCAGGGCTTCGCCTAAGCTCCGCAACGATATTATCGAGGTGTAATATGGTGGAGGGGGCACCATATTACACCTCGATAATATTGTAGCGGAGCTTAGACGAAGTCCTGCGTCGGTAGAACATCATCATCGTCACCACGCCGTCGTGCTGACGAAACTCTCCCTCAACACTCGGCTGGATCGGAGTTCGAGGGACGTCATCGAGCTGAACGTGTGTTGAACTCGGAGGTGCCGTGCGTTCGGTACTTGATCGGTCGGATCGTGAAGACGTACGACTACATCAACCGCGTTGTGTTAACGCTTCCGCTTTCGGTCTACGAGGGTACGTGGACAACACTCTCCCCTCTCGTTGCTATGCATCACCATGATCTTGCGTGTGCGTAGGAAATTTTTTGAAATTACTACGTTCCCCAACATGGTCTTGGTGAGAGCCGGAATTCTTATATTCCTTCATGATAAAACAATCTTTCCACAAGTGAGTTGACGGTCTATCTTGGTAGCTGGACTTTGTACAGGGCTGGTTCAACATCGCCTCAAGATTGAACTTTGATCCTCCCACCCGAGGAAATGGCTTACCCTTCCGACGCCGATCGTTATTCTGTGCATTAGTATTAGCCACAAAATCTGACCCGCCGTCAAGCTTCTTGCGCTTACCATTACTACCCTGGTTATGACGTGTCATGTTTGACTGCTGCCCTTTTCCATTGTCACTTTTCTTCCCCTTATTGCTCATCTCCTCATCAGACCCAGGGTCTTTAGGATTGTCAGAGTCGGCATATTTGATGAGAGCCGCCATGAGCTCTCCCATGTCATTGCAGTGACGTTTGAATCGCCCTAACTTTTGCTTGACAGGGGTGAATCGGCAGTTCTTCTCCAGAATTAAGACAGCAAAGCCAACGTTGATGCTATCCGATGAGTGGATTATAGCAGAAACCCGTCGGACCCAATGGTGGGCCGACTCATCTTCGCGCTGGACACAAGCGTCTAGGTCAATGATTGACAAAGGTTGTTTGCACGTATCTTTGAAATTCAGAATAAAACGTGCTTTCAACTCTGCCCATGAATTGGTAGAATTAGGGGGCAATCCCTTCAACCAGGTTTGAGTCGGCCCATCCAACATCATGGTGAAGTACTTGGCACACACAGAGTCATTGACATCTAACATCTCCATAGCCAATTCATAGCTGTCAATCCAGGCTTTAGGAGGTTGATCAACTGTGTAATTGGCCACCTTTCGGGGACCTTTGAAATCCTTAGGCAACCGCTCTTTGTGAAGAGTCGGTGCTAAGAATGGCACACCCACTGTCCTAGAAGTCATCCCGGATTCTACAGACGCTGAAGGGTTACGCTGGAGCTGTTGATGAGCTGCTAACTGAGCCACCAGCTCTGCCTCTTGACGTGCCCTGGCTTGATCCATCATAATCTGAGCATTCTTATTATCACAGGGCAGGTCATGACCATGACGCAGGTTACGATGCCGCTCGCTGCTGGAAACCACTGGCGACTCAATGTGCCGTCTATAACTTTGGCTGCGGCGCGGAGTTGAATGAATTCGATCATGGCTATATGAATAAGCCGCATGTTGAGCTACTACTATCTGAGGAAGCTCCACAGCCTTTCGGGCCTCAACTACAGCAGGAGACTCGGCTTCTACGGGACGAGCCGCCAGCCATGAAGCCGCGGCAATCATGCTATCCAGGGGGTTGCAATACTGACCCAGCGGTGTTAACACTTGCTGAGGTGGGTTTAAATTCAAACGGCGCGGGTCTGCTACACATGGTTGAGCCGCTGTCCTGTCCACGGGTGCCTCGGCCTCCCGGGTCACACCGGGCGGGTTACTTGGTCCTACCCCAGGTGCATTGAAAAGATTCCTCGCCTAAGGGTCTAAAGGGAGACGCCTCTTGTACCTCCTTTGAAGAACATCATTTGATGCATTCTAATCCAAGTTTAACCGGAAAGTCTCTGCTTGAATCAGTTGGGACTCAGCCTCCAACGCGGCTCGTTCCGTGGCCATCCTTGCATTCTCAGCATTAAGCTCCTCCTTAGCCTGAGCTACCTCATCCCATAGCTTCGCAACTTCTACCTTATGTTGCGCTTGAGTCATTGGTGTCAGCTCTGCAGGTAACAGAGTTGCCAAAGCATCCAGGAGCTCGGATAATACCTGAGTTGGCAGGCGCAGAGAACCGCTCGGCCCGACTGTTGCGGCAGCCGTTGTACTAGAGCTCATAGCCGCCGCAGTCGATGAATTCAATATCTGTTGCGTACCAGCCATGAAAATAACATCCCTGCTCGGCAGCTCATAGGGGTCCGGAATACTATCGCCATCGAAACAGCCCCCAAGCTCGCCATCTTGCAATTGATAGATCGATTCGGTTTTGCCAGTTGAGGACTCATCATCTGAGTAGATGGCTGTCTCTCCACCTGACATAGAACCTTCTTCGAGATCCGCCCCATGAACAAAACCAACGAAGGCAGGCTTCTTGGCGAGTTGGATCACGGTGGGTCGTGCACGCTGAGCCACCTCGATCGTGTTGGTGCAGATGTCCGACTCAGGCTCCGACCCTCCAATCTTGCCGATGAAGACGTGAACTCCGCAGAAGGGGACCCGGTACCCATACTCGATTGAGTCGGCCTTGGGACCCCAGCCAGCATCGTCGATGTAAAGCTTTCCACAGCGACTCTTGGTAATCTGACCCACGGCGTATCCCTTGATCCACTAAAAAAATACACTTCCGTGATGATACATGTTTGTCACAGTAGGTCACATTTTTCGTCATGCATGTACATCCATGACAATTTTATGACGGAATCAAGATAGTCATACCTGCGCTGTCGTAGAAGTGTTCCATGACATTGCCAAAATTATCATCACAAAAGTGTCCACTTCCATGAGGATAAATCGCGCGTCATATAAGTGCTTTCGTCAAGGGTGACCGACACGTGGCATCCACCGTAACGGGTCGCCGTTAAGCTATCGGATACCGGTTTGGATCCGATAACCCATTAACAGCCCGGACCAATGGGGATATTCCACATGTAAAATTATCAGTGGCTGGAGGAAACGCGTGTCGGCTCACCGTTGGGACAGATGTCATCCACTCATTGGACAGAATGCGCCAATGATACGTCGACACGTGGCAGACCCAACAGAAGCCCATTCTTGTGAAAAGTCCGGCATGTTTGTCTTGGTCAAAAGATAGCGGGCTGGCCCACGGAAAGCCTATTAACGGGCTGTTCGCACATAGCCCATTTACAGCCCGCTAACCCAGGGCCTGTTACGGCCTATACGAATTAGGCCGAGTAGCGTCATGTGGGCCGTCCAATATGATTCCAGCCCTTCGTAACTTTCGGCCCATGTATGGCCCATGACGTCTTTTGGCCCATATGAGGCACTTTGTAACTCTTGGCCCATTAACGACCCGTGGTGAAACTGGCCCGTAATGAACAGTATACCGCTTTATACCCATTAACGGCCCATTATTCCATTGGGCCATTTCAAGCCCGTGTTATCTTTTGACCTTCTCAGGGCCCATTTATTCTTGGGCTCATTTCCAGCATTCGGTTACTTACGGCCTGTTACTGACCTTTTCTGCTTGTGGGCCAAATTCAGCCCGTGGTTACAGTCGGCCCATTTGTGGCTCATCAATCCGTTGGGCCGTTTTCATAGCATCATCAAATACTGCCGATTAACGACGGCCCGTTATGGTCGGCCCATGAACGGACGATTCCAACTCTAGCCCGTTTAAGGCCCATAAGGCGGTCCGTTATTGGCCCATGTTTGGCCAATCGATCATACGGCCCGTAGAAGGCAAATTGATGCTACTCCCCGTAGATGGCCCATTGTTTCTACGGCCCGTAGGAGGCCCAGGGTCAATACAGTGAATATGTAGCCCATGGTTATTGTGGCCTAGTTTTAAAAATAGGTTATTGCGGCCACTAGCAAACCGCGGAAAAAGAACTACACTGACTACAAGCAAACAAATAAACAAGACAACAGGGAAATAAATAAGCAAGCAACTTACGCTAGGCTATCACGACTATTACACATATGACATCCACTGGGCATCAAAGTTTGCCACCAGTGCAAATATAGGGAACAAAGCAGCATATCACATACACTAGTTGTCAAAGTTGGCGACCAGTGCAAATAAACGCCATAGCAAAACAAGTCCAGAACTGAAACCACTTCAGAAGAGCTCAAGAAACAATGTACTGGGTACCCATAATGCTGGCAAGATGCTTAGCAAGCTTATTAACTTTCTCTTGTTTGGCGCTTAAATCCTCCAGCGCTTGCTGTTGCATAAGAAAGTATGCATCTGAATTCTGCAGGGACTTCCTTAGTCCTTCGGCTTCTTGCCGCAGCACAGCTGACTGATGCCTTTCAGCTTGTAGCTGAGACTGAAGAAGCCGAAGTGATTCAGGTAGCAAGTTCGAAGAGCTTGTGCTAGTGGTACTGGCCAGTAACTCGAACACTACATCAATGTAGGACTATGGGGTTTTCTCACTGTCTACAAGATCATCTTTATCACCTTTCTTGGAGACCAACAGGGTTGTCTCACTATCCTGAACCTTATTTGCATTACTTTCTCTACCATTGCATAGTGGGGTGCTCTTCTCCAATATTCTATTCGCATACTACAAGGGAAACAAGCAGACACATCACAGGTTTAGCATGTAGTACACGAAACTCATTTTCGTAAACCGGTTCAGTAGTAAGGTGGACAGGATAACAACATGAAACAAACATATATCTGTTTACTATGGTCACTGTATTATCCATATCATTCTAGTTTATGTTGCCAAATCAAGATAGAGACACAGTTCAACTCATATATTTTTAACACACCGCAGCATAGACAGAATATAAGTGTGAGAAACTACACAGCATTGGCAACACTTGTAATGTGCATCACATGAGAACATAACTGTTTATACAACTGAAACTGAAATCAACATAGAGCAAGAAGTTAGAATAACAATCTAGTTAAAGAAATAGGTTTAAAACATACCTGTTGCGCCATTGGAGTTTCAATTGGATCCTTCAAATTCGAAAGTAGTTGGTATGAGTAAGTACAGTGATGCAACAACAAAAGAGTATGGACCATAGCTATGGAATCTGACCTGAGAATAGTTGCTCTTCTGCTTTAAATGTGGAGTTTGGGTTCACTGTGGTGGTCTTCGTGCTTTGGGCACTGCAGTTGCATTACAAACTGCTCGTGTGGGGGTACTCTGTCGTGGACATGGTGCTTTGTCAACTAGAAGTGGGTTACTTTCTGCTGGGGTTGGGGTTAGATGGGTTGTAACTGGTTCTCTGTCCAACCGTGTAAGTGTGCAATCTGGAAGAGTCTCGATTATGTGAGGTGGGGCTAGTTCGTGGGCCAGTACAACCATGGTTCTATCTGCATCGACGGGTAGCACTGTCTTTTGTGAAGAATGGGTTTTTGCTCCCTTAGATACTGCCATCACCCCCTCCAATTCAAATGGCTAATAAATAAGAAAATAAATTGAACGTACAGACATTGTATGATAGATGGATGTGGTAATTCACATATATGTTGTCTAACCAAACATGACAGCATGACACAATTTCACATATTTGATGCCTAACTAAACAGGATAGCACGACACAGCTTCATATATATGATGGATAGCTTGACATGATATAATGACATAATTCAACATATGATGAGTATCTAAATAGGATGACATGACAAAACTATATGATGTCTTTCGAAAATAGGTTGGGATGAAATAATTCACATACATGTTGTCTAAGTATACGGGATGGCATGATATAATTGACATAATTGATTCATATACTAAGGAGCTGGGACTCGCATGTATGATCTCTAAACTAAGCAAATGGAATTCAATATTGTGCATATGATGCCTAAACTAAGCAATGTAAGACACCATATGCATGATATGAGAAATATAAACATTGCAACTTAGAGCATACACCTCAGGTGGGATATAGGACTGGTCATCTGTCTCTGAATCCTCCTCTAAGGAGCTCCCTGTAACCATCGAGATATATGCTTCAATAGGTACCATTGCCTGCTCTGAAGACCTTGTTTTCACTCCTGATTTTTCCATAACCGACTCAAATGGCTGATACACATGAAGAATAGTTCAATATACACAGATTGTCGACAAATGGAATACGTAATGAAAAAAAAGATGGCATGTGATAATTCACATATATGATGCCTGGCTACATGGCGGTGCATAATTCACATATATGATAACTGGCTGAAAAAGATGTCATTGCATAATTCACATATCTGATATAGAAAGCAAACAGGAGGCATTCACACAAAGCATGTCAAATCTAAGCAGATGGCATGGCAATGCAAGACACAATATGCATGATATGAGCAATATAACCCTGCCAAGTTAGAGCATGCACCTCAGGGGGGATACGACTGGTCATCTGTCACTGAATCATCCTGAGGAGCTATCTATAACCAGCAAGAAATTGCATCGATAGGTAGCACTGACTGCTCAGAAGACCTTGTTTTCACTCCAGATTTTCCCATGACCGACTCAAATGGCCGATGCATAGGAAGAGTAGATGAATATATAAACATTGTTGACAAATGGAATACATTATGAAAAAATAATATGGCACGATACAATTCACATATACGATGACTAGCTAAACAGGATGGATTGCATGATTCACGTATATGATGCCTGGCTAAAGAAGATGGCATTACATACTTCCCATATACTCCCTCTGTTCCTAAATATTTCTCTTTTTAGGGATTTCAAATGGACTACCACTTACGGATGTATATAGATATATTTTAGAGTGTAGATTCACTCATTTTGCTCCGTATGTAGTCACTTGTTGAAATCTCTAAAAAGACAAATATTTAGGAACGGTGGGAGTATGATATAGAAACTAAATTCACACAAAGCAAATCTAAACTAAGTTGATGACATATATGATGTATAATGTAAGCAATGCGAGGTGCCATATGCATGATATGACCAACATCAGCATGCCAGGTCAGAGCAAACACCTCAGGTGGTAAATAGGAGTGGTCGGCTCCCTCTGAATCCCCATCTGAACAGTTATCTTCCTCTGGAATACAATCTGGAATGGCGGGAGGAGGGCCCACTTCACCCACCATGGAGCGGCGTCTGCATGACATTATATTCCCACGCAACGGTCTTCTCCTTTTCTCTACATGTTCAGTACGACTGTGTACAATAACTGACATGCATAATAAAAAAACATAGTTAGATTATGTAAGGCCTAAGGGGTGCATGCAGAAATCAAGACTGATGGTAGCAAACGAGTGGATAGATCCAAAACTAATGATAGCAGGTAGATTATAGCTTCAGTTTAAAAAGATAGACAATGGATCATCTACTGTTTGTTTCGTGATACGTCTCCGTCATATCTATAATTTTTTATTGTTCCATGCCAATATTCTACAACTTTTACATACTTTTGGCAACTTTTTATACTATTTTTGGGACTAACATATTGATCCAGTGCCCAGTGCCAGTTCATGTTTGTTGCATGTTTTTTGTTTCGCAGAAAATCCATATCAAATGGAGTCCAAACGGGATAAAAATTGACGGGGAATTTTTTTGGAATATATGTGATTTTTGGGAAGAAGAATCAACGCGAGACGATGCCCGAGGGGGCCACGAGGCAGGGGGCACACCCCAGGGGGTGGGCATGCCCTGACCCTCGTGGCCACCTCGTAAGGCGGTTGGTGCCCTTCTTTTGCTGCAAGAAAGCCAATATCCGGATAGAAATCGTGTTCAAATTTTAGCCCAATCGGAGTTACGGATCTCCGGGAATATATGAAACGGTGAAAGGGCAGAATCGAGAGCGCAAAAACAGAGAGAGACAGATCCAATCTCGGAGGGGCTCTCGCCCCTCCACCACCATGGAGGCCATGGACCAGAGGGGAAACCCTTCTCCAATCTAGGTAGAAGGTCAAGGAAGAAGAAGAAAAAAGGGGGCCCTCTCCCCCTCTCTTCCGGTGGCGCCGGAACACTGCCGGGGCCATCATCATCACCGCAATCTACAACAACACCTCCGTCATCTTCACCAACATCTCCAACACCTTCCCCCATCTATCTACAACGTTCCACTCTCCCGCAACCCGCTGTACCCTCTACTTGAACATGGTGTTTATGCTTCATATTATTATCCAATGATGTGTTTCCATCCTATGATGTCTGAGTAGATTTTCGTTGTCCTATCGGTAATCGATGAATTGCTATGATTGGTTTAATTTGCTTGTGGTTATGTTGCTATCCTTTGGTTCCCATCATATGAGCGCGCGCGTGGATCACACCATAGGGTTAGTTGTATGTTGATAGGACTATGTATTGGAGGGCAAGGGGGTGACAGAAGCTTCAACCTAGCATAGAAATTGATGCATACGGGATTGAAGGGGGACCAATATATCTTAATGCTATGGTTGGGTTTTACCTTAATGAACGTTAGTAGTTGTGGATGCTGGCTAATAGTTCCAATCATAAGTGCATAGAATTCCAAGTCAGGGATGACATGCTAGTAGTGGCCTCTCCCACATAAAACTTGCTATCGGTCTAGTAAAGTAGTCAATTGCTTAGGGACAATTTCGCAACTCCTACCACCACTTTTCCACACTCGCTATACTAACTTTATTGCTTCTTTATCTAAACAGCCCCTACTTTCTATTTACGTGCTCTTTATTATCTTGCAAACCTATCGAGAAACACCCACAAAGTACTTCTAGTTTCATACTTGTTCTAGGTAAAGCGAACGTTAAGCGTGTGTAGAGTTGTATCGGTGGTCGGTAGAACATGAGGGAATATTTGTTCTACCTTTAGCTCCTCATTGGGTTCGACACTCTTACTTATTGAAAGAGGCTACAATGGATCCCCTATACTTGTGGGTTATCATTGCCCACCCAACATGAACCACATAGAAGACCCCAAATGAAATAGATAGTAGACAGATACTATTCGTTGTTGCGCCGAATATGTGCCCCACGGGCATTTTAAAACTCAAGTTTGAACGATAAAGTAGCAGGTAATAATAACCGATGTATAACGTAAGCAAACACGAAAGAGTGCGACCTCTCTTCCGGAACTGTGCAGTCCTCAGGTTCATCTGCTCAGTCGTTGATGGTAATGCAGTTGGCGTGGCTACCGGCAACGGGGAAGATGATCTGAGGCGGTGAAAGAAAGTCTGCAGGGGGAATCTCTCCTGCAGTGAACGCTTCTGTCGATGGTGCACCTCAGGTGGGGTGGATGATGGCACGGCAGGAGCAGGACATAACACACAGAGTTTTCTTTGACGCCTACCTGAAAATGAAGTAAATCGGTATGGTCTCCTTAGAACTGGAGGATTTTATAAACGCGGGGACAGGAAAAACACAGGGATAGGATAGGAATGCACGTGCAAAACAGAGCATTTGGAAACATATGGTTTCTGTCAACCTGGATGTTTGGTTCACATGAATTGGAAGAACACAAGAATGGAGAAACATGGTCAAATTAAAGTCAAACCACATGAAAATGAAAAAAATAAGAATCTTATTATGCCAGTAATGCAATTAGTCCTATTCTTCATGCATATTAATTTGAAAAGGACGTCCAAGTGCATATTAAAACTCCTACTTTTTTCTTTGAAAGAGACACCAAAGGAAAAAATCCTCCAGTTTTGCTTTGCTCCACTCCTTCTAACCAAATGCACGAATAATAGTACCATAATAGTTCCATAGCAAAGGATCCCTGAGGGATCGACATGAATGCAGAGTAACAAAGTGATGCGACGAGTGTGCAACCTCTTTGGCATAGCCTTGTCGACCTCAGCATCATTGGGTTGGATGTGGAGGATGGTGATGCTGGTGTGACTGTCAGAGGCGGGGAAGAAGATCCGAGGCCTCTCGAAATGGCGCCGAGGGTACTGCTCCGCTGTGATGGATGGTTCCATCGTTGGAGCAGCTCCGGTGAGGTGTACGGGGGCGAGGCTGAAGCAGGACAAGACAAACAACGTTAATCTGAAGTGGGACTCTAATATCCTCTGCAATAGATGATGTAAAATACATCACCAAAAAGTGCTAGATGTAAAACGCATCAGCCGTGCCACGGCCACTCCGACGTTTGCTGTAAATACTGTTCACTTTGAACTTTACTGAAGATATTAAACTTTACAGTCGAAACTGAATTTTACTGTCGAAACTGATTGAACTAGTAGCAGAGCATTGCAATAGATGTTTAGGGCGTTCGAGCACTAGTAGCAGAGAAGCAGTGATCTAAATTAGCAGCCGCTCGAGCAGGGAACGCACTAGCAGAGAGCAAGTCGTGCAGCAGCACCGCGAGCGAGTGCTAAAGCAGCAACTCCTGTAGCTGCCGGAGGTCGTGCAGCAGCAGCAGCAGCGCGAGCGAGAGCAAGTGCAGAGCAGCAGCACGAACGAGAGCAAGAGTGGAGCAGCAGCGCGACCAACAGCAATAGCAGAGCGGAGCAGCAGCACGAACAAAAGCAAGAGCGGTGCAGCAGCGCGACCGATAGCAAGAACGGAGCCGCAGCGCGAGCGAGAGCCAGAGCAGCTGCAGCTGCGCGAGCGAGAGCCGGAGCAGCTGCAGCCAGTGCCGGTGTGGAAGTCGCCGCTGAGGAAGCTACGACATGGGGGAGAGACGTCGTGGATGAAGTGGCCGGCGATGGCGCCGTCGATGGAGACCCGCCATGGCTGCTCGGTATCGAGCACCAGCAACCCTGTGAGATCGAATAAAAGATAAAATGCAGCGGTGAGTGCAGAACCTCCTTGGTGGCGCCAAGTAGGCCTCGGCTTCATCGGAGGATTGGTGAGGGTGCTGCGGTTCCGGTGGGGCAGGTCAAGACGACGATGTGGGGATGGAGGTGGCGCGATAGACGAGGCGAACATCGGGGCAGCTCCTTGGAGGTGGAGGACGGGGCGGCTGATCTGGAGGGACGACGAGATCAAAGACGGATCCTCATCCGGTGCAGTGGATGAGAGACGGCGAGCTGTTGCGGTGGACGACGTCGTCGGGGAAGAGTCTCCAGCTGGGAGGCGGTCGGGAAGCACACGGAGGAGCATGGGGTTTTGCGGGTTTTGGCGGCCTCGGTGTGCGAATGTGGGGCGAAGGGGAAGGTAGGGGGAGCCATGGCTTAGGGACGCGCTTGTTCAAAATGTAGGGTAAGTTACCAGCGTACCCCCACCGGTTTTGACCACGCGACTGAGGGGTAGAAGGGGGGGGCATTTCCGGCTGAGGGGTAGAAGGGGGATTTTGCGTGTGTGGGCTGCGAGACCCATTTCGGATGAGGAGGGAGTTTTCGCGCGTGTCGAAATTTCGAGATAGCAAGGCGCGGCGCGGGTTGAAGAGGCAGGAGTTTCACAGCAGATGAGACAAAAGATACTCGAGCTTGAAAATTTTGGGATAACAAGGCGCGGTTTCCATGTTCAGCAGAACAAACTTAACCTGAACAAAAAAACAATTCATACAAGACACAAGAGAGTCATGTCCCCTTTTTTACTATATTGCTATAAATTCCATTGAAAAAACTACAAGAAAAATGTAAAAAAAAGGGAGAACAAGATTACCCTGTACAGTACCAAATCAATTCGCACTTCCCTCAACAACAATAAAAAACAAATCAATTCCCACCACAAGAAAGAGTCATGTCCCTTTTTATATGACTACAAATGCCAGGATCTCGAATTTCAATTTTTGAATCCACGTTATGTTCAATTCGAATATATCGTTAGGTGACCTTGCGGTTTATAATCGATATAGTCCCACATTTTGATCTTCCATCATAGATGAACATCTTACTCCACCCTATGAACATATATATTGTCGTCTACCATGGACTAAATTTGAATCAATTTTCCTTATTTGAATACGATTGCTGTCAAGTTATACCATCATTTAAATATTATCTTGATAACAAAAAACATGCATATAGCAGTAATCATATTTCACTATGAACTACATGTACCATACGATCTCCAATTCAAATATTTGTATCCATTTTATGTTGAATTCAAATCAGAGTACATTGGTCTAGGTAGCGAGATGTTCGGGATAATCTAAACCATGTTTTCATATGTATAATTTTTGGCTGAATTGGGACAAGTTTTGGTATAAGCTTCTTGCAAAACCGGAGATTCTCTCAACAAGCCTCGTCGTTCCGATAGGGAATGTGTCACCTTTGTGTGCGAAACGATGTACGCTCCCTCCCCCTGATTTTCTTTACAGAGGCAACATAGAACTACATGAGTGCCCTCTTAAATTTTGGAATTATTCCGGGTTCGTTTGGCCTTTTTTATACATTAATTGAGTTTCTGGACATTTAATGTGCATAATTCAAATTTGAACTGCAAGCACATGCTCCGGTGCACCAAAGTTGGTTGAAAAATCACATGTGTGTCCTTGGGTGAATTTCTAGGTCCTATGCAAGAAATGGGAATGAAATTCAAACATCTGGGCATCGTGACTCGGCCGAGAACATCGAGAAACTTGGTTTTTAAATTCCTGTAAATCCAAAACTCGCCTGGAAATCATGAAACTTGGCATGGTGTCATGTCATGGCACTAACATGCTGTGGTAAAAAATTGGGCCGATTTGGAACAAGTTTTGGTATAAGCTTCTTGCAAGCTGGAGCTTCTCTCAAGAAGGCTCGTGGTTCTGAGAGGGAACGTGTCACCTTTGAGTGTGAAACGATATACGCTGCCCCCCTTGAGTTTCTTTACAGAGGCAACATAGAACTACATGAGTGCCCTGTTAAATTTTGGAATTATTCCGGGTTCGTTTGGCCTTTTTATACATTAATTGAGTTTTGGTCATTTAATGTGCATAATTCAAATTTGAACTACAAGCACATGCTCCCGTGCACCAAAGTTGGTTGAAAAATCACATGTGTGTCCTAGGGTGAATTTCTAGGTCCCATGCAAGAAATGGGAATGAAATTCAAACATCTGGGCATCGTGGCTCGGCCAAGAACATCGAGAAACTTGGTTTTTAAATTCCTGTAGATCCAAAACTAGCCTGGAAATCATGAAACTTGGCAGGGTGTCATGTCATGGCACTAACATGCTGTGGTAAAAAAATGGGCCGAATTGGAACAAGTTTTGGTATAAGCTTCTTGCAAACCGGAGCTTCTCTTAAGAAGGCTCGTGGTTCTGAGAGGGAACGTGCCACCTTTGAGTGCGAAACGATATACGCTGCCCCCCCCCTTGAGTTTCTTTATAGAGGCAACATAGAACTACATGAGTGCCCTGTTAAATTGTGGAATTATTCCAGGTTCGTTTGGCCTTTTTTATACATTAATTGAGTTTCTGGTCATTTAATGTGCATAATTCAAATTTGAACTACAAGCACATGCTCCCGTGCACCAAAGTTGGTTGAAAAATCACATGTGTATCCTCGGGTGATTTTCTAGGTCCCATGCAATAAATGGGAACAAAATACAAATATCTGGGCATCGTGGCTCGGCCGAGAACATTGAGAAACTTGGTTTTAAAATTCTTGTATATCCAAAACATGCCTGAAAATCATGAAACTTGGCATGGTGTCATGTCATGGTACTACCATGCTGTGGTAAAAATATCGGCCGAATAGGAACAAGTTTTGGTATAAGCTTCTTGCAAACCAGAGCTTCTCTCAAGAAGGCTCGTGGTTCTGAGAGGGAACGTGTCACCTTTGTGTGCATAATTCAAATTTGAAATACAAGCACATGCTCCAGTGCACCAAAGTTGGTTGAAAAATCACATGTGTGTCCTCGGGTAAATGTCTAGGTCCCATGCAAGAAATGGGAATGAAATTCAAACATCTGGGCGTCGTGGCTCGGCCGGAAACATTGAGAAACTTGGTTTTTTAATTCCTGTAAATCCAAAACACGCATGAAAATCATGAAACTTGGCTTGGTATCATGACATGGCACCAACATGCTGTGGTAATTTTGCTGTCCGATTTGCGAAGGCGCACACATTAACAATCAACAAAGTCATTTTGGAACAAGTGTTGTCACGTTACAATCGGAAACACAAGTATTATTGAAACCGTGGGCGTTCTACTTACCATTTACGTGCCGCCACGCGTCCCCTTTTTTATTAGCTAGGAGGCGCCGTGCAGGGTAGCTATTTGAGTACGGGAGGCGTGCGATCAGACCCCTGCGCGTGCTTATCGGCAGGAGAGCCCTTTGACCTCCATCTACCGCCTACCTCTCTCCCAAGGTCTCCATTAATGGCGCACGAGCCTCTGTTTAATGGCGTGACTATGTCTCACTCGACTGAGATTTAAGAGAGAAAAAAGAAAATCTGAAAAGAAAATTTTGCATGGATCTTGATGTAAGATCCGACGGACCTATATAGCATCTACTACGACTTATAGCAAGACTGATGAATATATAAGGATGATGACAGTGGATAATAATTGTCTTACATAATTAGGAAGATAATTAAAAAAGCCACATGCGGCTACGCCCGAAATACACAAGGGCAAAAGAAGAAGGAAGACAACGATCTGGCTCGCTGATCTCTACTTTCTTGATGTGTTGCTGCAGGCCGCGGGAACTAGTCTTCGCGGCGAGCGGCGGTGAGCTCTGTCGTGTCCTCAAGACGCTGCTTGAGAGCATCCACAGATTCCTCCACCAGCCTTTGGCGCTTGATGCGGAGCATGTCATTCTCGTCCATAAGTTTCTTGATGATGATGCCGGTCCTCTTCAACAAGGCACTGGTCTCCTCCTGCTGCTCTGCACTTCCGACAATCTTCGCCCTAAGCAGGTCGTGCTCGGCCCGGAGCCTCTCATTGTCCTCCCTTAGTTGCCGGATGAAGCCGGTAGCCTGTTCAAACGAGGCTTTCATGTTGTCCTACAACCTCGCCCAGCCGGAGATCTGATCCATCTGGCTATGTACGATCGCATGCATGCGCCTGTAAGAGTCGTCGCCTGCCTGCGAGACATTTTCCCAGGCCGCCGTGGCACGGCGGGACATCTCTGCTGCATTCGCGGCGCAGCGGGACATCTCTACTGCTTCCGTGGCGTGGCCGGACCAGTCTGCTGCATCGACGGTGCGGCGGGACCTCCGTGCTGCTTCGGCAGCACGACGGGACCTCTGTGCTGCTACTTCCGTGCGGCAGGACATGTCGTCTGCTTTCGTGGCGAGGCGGGACATCTCTTGTGCTTCCGCTTCCATGCTCGCCTCTCCCTGGTGGTAATCTCTCGACCCAGAACTCACGCTGGCCATGGCAGCCGCAAGGGAAGGATGCTAAATGACTTGTTTGTTTTTGTGGATGAGGAGTTGAGGAGGAATGTGCAGTCATCTTGGCATAGTAGTATTTATAACCGAGTACTAATACACTCCTAAGTGGGAAACCGTTTAGGTTGTGATCGGTGTGAACAGGTTTGCAATTAAATATGGCGTGGTAGTAGTAATTTGGAATGTGACGAATCGCAAGCTATTGATGGTTCTAGTTTCGAAGTGCGGCACTATTCCCGGATGGCGTAACGTGGGCACGTGCTCTCGGCCGTGGTGTAGCATATGCCATGGTACTTCTTTTTCTACTGCTGTGTACGTGCAATAACTGGCACCATCAGATACATATCTTACGGTTATTGGGGCGTTCGACAGGAATAGCCTCGTGGCGAGCTATAGACTAGTCTTTTTTCCAGACGCATTACACCTATCTCTCGGGACTTCTCGCATGCACCATCTCTAGCTTCCTAGGTCGATGCCACCCACATACACTTGTACTCTGAGTTTAGTACATTATACAGGAAGAGAAGAGGTGCACGCATGCACTCGCCCTCTCTCACACACGCATCTATAGCTATGAATTGTAGTGTTCTCAACCATCCGATTGGCTCTATCATAGGTTTCTCGTTGCTCCTTGGCCTTGAGATTAAGAAGTTTAAAACGCGGAGGCTAAACTGGAGGCACGAGGTTTTGGTTAATGTGCGGGCTGCACACGACACCAACACGACCCGAGCTTCGTCTGCCTGGTGCGCAGTCGGGTGAGTTGTCCAAGTATAGACACAACCATGCCCTCCTTGGTATCTACGCCTCGACTTATGCGCAAAGAAATTAGGATCGGAGGGAGTACTACTAGTAGTAGTACTACTTTGATGTGTCGCGTCAACTCGCACAAGTATGCAACACTTCCCGAACAACCAAGCCTATAAGCTGTTATACTTCTTACCCAAAGGATCTTTATATCCAACAGACACAAAATATCCGTTCGACTCTTGGAAATTACTTTAACTGCTGATCTGATGTCGAAGTAATTGCTGCATCGCCACCAAAACCCACCATCTCTTAAGCTAAAGTAGACCGAGCTAACCCCTATATTAGCATATTACTAAGATAAACAGAAGGCACTGTAGAATCATTTAGGAGGTGATCTTGTCAATCTGAATGTGGAGGGACACCATCATTGACAACCCAACCCCAGCCAGCAGCTTGGGTGGAACTGTGAAGAAGGTCAGCTCCTACACGGCGACATTGTCGGGATCCTTGCTGCTTGTCACCTCGATTTCCACCTTGACGGTGTCGGTCCTGCCTTTGGGCTCCACCGGCAGGCCGTTCACCCATAGCTTGTCCATGTAGTGCGGCAGTGGGGAAGCCCCTACTCTGATGCAGCCGACCGACACAGCAATAGGCCCGCCGATGTCGAGCACGCCTCCGACCAAGAAAAATGTGCGGCCGTCCTCCTCCGCGAACAGCGAGAGCCGTGGCACCGACAATGGCACTTGCAGATGGAGCACCTTGCTGTATTGGATCCTGTGCACATGCATGGGATGCACGGTGTAAATGTGGTGGAAGAGCACCAGCGGCAGGCCTTCGTGGCCGCAGACGGGCACGAGGCATTTGCAGGGCGCGAGCGGACACACGCTCTGGTGATCGGCGAGCTTGTGGTAAGTGACGTAGAGCCCACAGCCTTCGTGCGGGCACTTCACCCTCCCCGAGTAGAGGATGGCGTCCACCGTCATGTTCTGCATGTCAAAGCCACCGCCGCGCTCGCACTTCTGGCACTGCCGCTGGTTTCCGGGGTGCTCGCCGCGGCAGTCCGCACAGGCCAGGTGCCCTCCCTTGCACTGCACAAATCAATCGAACAACACATCATTCAAAAAACCTGCACCTTGCTCGATCACCCGAATGGACGAGGTGTATTCGAACCTCATACACTGGAGGATTCAAGGTGCGGAGGCACAAGGGGCAGTGGAGCAAGGTGAGGTCCATCAAGACCATAGAGAGCTCCATCGTCGGGTCCTATTCCGTCGGCATGATCTCGCCATCCTCGTGCTCAACCATCTCTCGCTTTAGGGCCGGGGCATTACAAAGCTTTGCCGTCACATATTCATACTACTTCAAGGTGCATTAAATCAACACATGCAAGTATCAAAAGGAAAGTCACGCATGCATGCATGCATTGTAATTAATGCATCGGTAAACGCAAATTATTGAAATATATCAAGTGCAGTGCTTTGATGTGTCGCGTCAACTCGTACAACAACGGGAAGTTTGATTACAATGCCCTCTCCCTCGCGGACTGAGCTCCGGTGTCTTAACTGCACCTACCTTTGGCTGTATGACAGGTGGGCCAGAGACCTGTTGGGCCCACATGTCATGCATCCAAAGGCAGGAGCAGTAAGTCAATGAAGCTACATCCCTCCCTCGCCCATGAGCGTGGTGGCTGGCAGGACTTGGAGAAGCTTTCGCTACATGCTCTCCCTCCCGCACGCGATGGACATGCAGCAGTTCATTCGGTGTCAGATGGCCAGAAGCATACTATAGTACTCCACTGCAGTAGTACCATCATTGTTCGACTTCCCGAAGAGGCGAAGAGCCAAGAGCAGCCCGGACGCTCGTGTGGCAGTTTCATGTGTAGAGTAGTCTAGGATAGCGGTGTACCGTGCCTCTAAGCTTAAAATCGTTGGGGTCGGCTCCATGCTATGAGGCCGTCTCGAAGCATTTTTTATTAAAATAATCTTCTGGCCCTACCTGTCATCCTAGCGATTGTAGTTTGCATGCTCATCTGGTCAGGACAGGAATATATATTATAATTTGTGGTGGGGTAAATGTTAGAGGTTGCAGCAAATATATTGTACACTGCGGGTCTTTTAGCCAAATTTAGAGGCAATCATGTGGGGCCGGTGCTATGATGTGTCGCTTCAACTCGTACAATGAGGAGAAGCTTGATTTTACTACTACACGCCTTCTCCCTCGCCCATGCACGCGGTGGCTTGCAGACGAGGACAGGCTTTTGCTTACTACTCCCGCACACAGTGGACGGACATGCAGCAGTTGATTCGATACTGTAGAAGTAGTAACATCATTGTTCGTCTTCTCGAAGAGGCGAAGAGCCAAGCGCAAACCGAACATGGCAGTTGCGAACCATGGAGCCTTGGAGCACGCATATAGCCAGGCTCTTGCATGAGACAAAAAATTGCTATGTGAGCCCACTATTGCATTGCTAGTATAGCCCTGTAAACCGGAAAGCAGTATTTACCTTTCTTGAGATTTCAACAAGTGACTAGAGTACACCCTAAATGAGTACTCCAAAATGGAGTACATATGGAGCAAAATGAGTGAATCTACACCATACGTAGTTCTCTCGTCTTCCTCTACGCCTTGGTCGCGGTGCATAGTATTGAGTATACTACACTAATGACTAGTCTCTTTTTGACACGCATTTACATTGATACGGCTTGAATGCCAACGACACAGAGGGTAGCGGTTCACGAAACGTTGAATGGTCAATGATGCCTCCGCATTCAATTAGCATGCAGAGGTAGGAGTCAGTAATTGGAGAAGCAGAATGGAGCCAGCACGATGTGAATGCAACATAGTTTGGACTATGATATAAAGGCGCCCCACCACTCCAATCCGTCTACTCCTAGTCTCTGCGCAACACTGCCCACTCCACTCCAATCCAAGACCAAGACCAAGTGACCACAAGCCACAAGCACCCATGGTGTTAATGGACGCTAGCGGCAGTCGGCTGTGCCAGGTCGTCCAAGATGCCGACCTGCGGCCCCGCACCATGGAGCGTTTCCAGACGGTGCTGGCGACCGCCGGCGTCATAGCCCTCGTTGACGCCGGCGTCATAGCCCTCGTTGACGCCGGCGTCATAGCCCTCGTCGACACCGGCTTCGCCTCTCGCATGCGCCAGATGATGGTCGACTCCATCCGCGGGTTCACCATCATCAAGAAGCGAGCGGACGACCTTGCCGTAGTGCTCCAACCCGCGTGCCCAGGATCCTTGTTGCCTGCCACCCTCATCGGCCTCCAGGGTGACGAACTCTTTGAAGCACTGGTGGCCCTGCAGCTGCCGGAGGTCGCGACGAAGAATGTGCACCTCGAGGCCGCGCTCGCCGCACTTCGCCTCGCCATGCAAGAAATCGTTGATCTGCACATCCACGTCTACGAGGAAATCGTCTACATAGGCCACTACAAGCCCAGCGAGGACAGAAAGACGTTGGCCTTCTTCCAGTGGCTGGAATCTTTGGACGCCATTGTTCAGAAGCATGTTGACCTGGCCACGAAACCCGCTGCTACTTAGCCACCGTTTGGTGGGCCGGCGCCCTGAGTCGAGGAGGTGGACGTCGTCGATGGATGCATCTTTCTACTTGCCTCATGTAACCAGCACTGCATCGCCTTGTTGCCTTAATGTTTTATTAGTGTATGGCATTTTTATTCCAGTCGTAAGTGACATGTGTGATCCCTTGATCTTATTTGGCATTAATTATATGTAGTATCACTGTCCTCGACCTAGTGTACTACTAACTAGGTCCTGGTTTCTTAGTCCCTTTTGTAATTTGTGCTAAATTTTGACCAAAGATTTAACTGACAAAATGTTAGTGCATGTCAACAAAAATTATATCATTTGATTTGTATTTGAACATAGTTTTCAATGATATAATTTTGGTGACATGCATGAACCTTTTGTTAGTCAAATTTATGGTCAAAATTTGGCACAGATTACGACGGGGAGCAATAAACCAGGATGGAGGTAGATTGGTCTGTCACCATCGTGTTTTGTCTCTAATTTTGACTTCAGCAACCCAACCTACATGGAGGGAGTGCTGTATATATTGGCGCAACAACGAAACTTACAAAGTATATTCAAAACTGAGCGTTACTACAAGTCATGATTTTAAAACGAGGAAGTGGAACAAGTACAGGATGCCTGTGCCATTGGCGTCGCACCGCCACGCGGTCGCAGTGCACAATGTAGTAACTAGTCTCTTCTTGACCCGCATTTACATTGATACGGCTTGAATGCCAAGGAGGGAGAGGGTAGCGGTTCCCGAGATGTTGAACGGTCAATGATGCATCCTCAATTAGCATGCAGACGGAATTAATTGGACAAGCAGAATAGAGCCAGCATGATGTGAATGCAAGAGAGTTTGGACTCTCATATAAAGGCGCCCCACCACTCCAATCCATCTACTCCTAGTCTCTGCGCAACACTGCTCACTCCAATCCAGGACCAAGTGACCAGAAGCCACAAGCACCTATGGAGGCGATGGACGCGAGCGGCAGTCGGCTGTGCCAAATCATCCAAGACGCCGCACAGCGCAGCCTTTCCAGACGGTGCTGGCGACCTCCGGCGTCGTAGCCCTCGCCGACGCCGGCTTCACCTCTCCCATGGACGACATGATGGTCCACTCCATCGTCAAGTTCATCGTCGTCAAGAAGCGGGCGGACGACCTTGCTGTACTGCTCCAGCCCCCGTGCCCAGGCTCCTCATTGCATGCCACCCTCATCGGCCTCCATGCTGACAAGCTCTTTCAAGCCCTGGTGGCCCTGCAGGTGCCACAGGTCGCGACGAAGAATGTGCACCTTGAGGCCGCGCTCGCCGCGCAGCGCCTCGCCATGCAAGAAACTGTCGACCTACACATCCACGTCTACGAGGAAATCGTCTACATATGCCACTACAAGGCCAGCGAGGACAGAAAGACGGTGGCCTTCTTCCAGCGGCTGGAATCTTTGGACGCCATAGTTCAGAAGCACGTCGACCTGGCCACGAAAGCGGCTACTACTTAGCCGCCGTTCGGTGGGCCGGCGCCCTGAGTCGAGGAGGTGGACGTCATCGATGGATGCATCGTTCTTCTTTCTCCTGTAACCAGCACTGCATCGCCTCATGGCCTTAATGTTTTATTAGTAGTATTTGGAATTTTTATTTCAGTCATAACGTTTTCACTGTGAGGTGGGGCCACAGTTGAGCAAACCAACCATCGGCAAATCCCCGCCCCACCCAGCGCGCGTTGGCTGAGTTTAGAATTAGACGAGAGAAACGAGGGAGAAGAGCTAGCTGTAGGACGGACGCTGTTGTCAGATGGGACTCGTGTTGATAGAATAGGAGTACTGAGCACTCGTACCTCTTTTTTTAGGGAAAAAGTAGTTGTACGTCTAGTACCACTAGTTGGGTGCATGTGACCTATACCTGTCATCACTTTAGGTCTCCTTTTTGAACCGCAACTATGCTTCATAATACGTATTTTTTCACGCATTTATCCTCCTATATGTACTCCTAGGCCATTTCCATGTGCTCCCTTTCACCGACATGTGGGACATAGAGCATCTAGGTCGTAGTGCATGCACGACTCGGAGCATATCCCGGGGTACTTTACATTTCATACCTCACGAATTACATGCAAACCCCCCGCAGAAGAATAAATAAATGAATGAATTACTACATGAAATCGGATTATTTTCGTAGAAACCAGAGCACGTTCATTAAATTTTGGACATAACACATTTATAAAAAATGACCACACCTAAACTTGTCTAAGGGCCTCTTTGATTCACATGATACTGAAAACATAGGAATGGGGAAAGTATGATGGCGATGAACAGAGACGAGGAACTCTAACTCAGTTAGAGGTTAGAGTTAGATTCTACCCTGAACTAACTCTAACCAAAGTGGTGTATGGATGGCAGGGTTAGATTGACAATAAATGCTCTTTCTCAATATTTGATTACTTTGGACCCTATTTCCTGCCGGATTGGTGTGGCCGGCTCTTGTGTGGCCTCCTCCCGCTCACAATTGACATAAATGAACCATCTTTACAAATCAAGCATGCAAAACATGATAACTTTTACTTTGTCCATACAAATGAGATATCCCACTTAAACATACAAGTCGTCAATCAAGCTTCACAAAAAATACACTCCATGAAACAAAGCATGAGCTAACTCATCACAGAAGTCATTCACGATAGGGAGGGAGCCCGGAGCCCCTCACGCGCCCAGGGAGGAGCTCGTCATCGTCGCTCTGGAGGAAGGCTCTGTAGAGCCCAAGCCCCGGGAACCCCTCCGACGCCGGCGCTTGCGAGTTGAGGTCGACACCGGCATGGGTAGCACGGCCGCTTGCCGACGACTGCAAACCGAATCTTTGGGCCTCTAGAAATAATGCAAGCCTGAAACTAAAATACCTAGAAAGGTGAACTGAATCTTTGGGCCTCTAGAAATAATGCAAGGCTGAAACTGAAATACCTAGAAAGGTGAACTGAATCTTTGGGCCTCTAGAGAGATTTATTACCTCCTCAAGTAGCATCAAACAATTCCATGAGTGCACCACAAATCTATACCAAGTTTAATCAGGATCTACTTTTCCAAATCAGAACTAGCGCTAGAGCGAGCAAGATCAATGATATGGCTGTGAGACAAAGAAGGAACAAACAAACTCAACCCTCTCGCGACCTCCCTGGTAGATGCGCTGCCACCGCGCACGACAGAGGGAGAAAATGACCGGTGAAGGGGGAGCGGGGTGAGCTTCGGAGGCCGGAGGGAGAGGGCAGCCGGAGGAGCGCGACGGAGGCCGGAGGGGGAGGGCCACCGGAGAAGGAAGAGGGCGAGCGGCGGAGCAGTGCTTGGGCGGGTGGCACGATGGGGAACAGAGAAGAGTCGTGCGAGGGGGGGGGTCGGAGGGAGCGATTTGGTGCAGGTAGGGGAGATTTTTTTAGTTCATTTTTAGTGGGCCCGAGGAGAACTAACCCAATTAGAACCTCTCCACCGGGCTAGTTTTTTTAGCTGGGTTAGAGCAAACTAGCTCAAACTAACCCCTCCTGTTTGGATACTTTGAGGCTATTTCAACCCAAACTAGCTCTAACTCAGGGATCCAACACAAATAGTAGTACTGCACATGCTATAGTTTGGACTGTAGCACATTGTTTTTTATGGCCATATCACCACATTGTTTTCTACTACTGGTTCACAGGGCTGCCGTGGTTCGCACTCCTCCGACGTGAGTAGTAGTACTAGTATATACACTATATATACCGAATGATTCTTTGCTCTTCTTACTACGTACTTCGCCAACATGTGCGAGAGCCAGCATCCGGGTCGATGTGTCATGCACCAGATTAGAGTGCAGAACAGAAGGGGCATCACCCCGGTCATAGCACGAGTAATTCATGACTATAGTGAGTAGTCATATCACAAGTCTTTCCAGCAATAACGCGTCGTCAAACCGCCTACGCGAAAACCGCCTACGCAAAAACTGCTACGCGAAAACCCGACCTTTCCCGCAATAAGTAAGTTGAATCCACTACCCCCTCACCCTCCTTGCCTCTCTGTCAAACTGCCTATGCGAAAACTATGCGCGTGCTGCCCGGGAAAAGCCCCGCCCTCAACTTTTAAATACGCGAAAATAGTTCGAGCTTGTTCGTTCTATATAAATACTAGTAGTGTATGTTTATTCACCCATGGGGTTGTTCAATGAATGGAGGGTCGGGAGCACAAATGAACAATACTACTACTAGTAAGTAGGAGTCGTACAGTTAGTCACCTTAAATAGAGAGTTTCTTTTCTTTAATGCCGCGTACACAAATTGATACACTTGTTGTGGAGAGAAAAAGATAATCACTCCACTATATATGTACGCAGGGGCCTGAGCGTTTGCTTTACTAGGGCTGCTCTCTTCATTCTCTCATCCTCTCCAGATCTAAACAAGACAGCGGTAGCGACATTTCTCTCTGCTCACCACTGGTCACAGATCCGATCGGATCCCTTCGGCTGGTGTGTGTAGAGGACTAGGTGCATCGTTCACCCGGTCATTGCCGGCGAGGGAGGAAACCCATAGCTGTCGGCGGGGCCCGATCTTCTGCCCGTGCCGTTCTCTCCGACACAGCACCGGCTCGGGAGGTCCTCCGACCCTTCTTCCTCCCTGCCGTATTGTGCGCAGATCCGAACTACCGCCGCCGACATCCCAATGACCCTCAGGTATAAGTTATTCGAAAGCGGCCTTGCTCTACTGCCCCAGCTCCCCAGATGTCTGCATGTGCATATTTTTCTACTTCCATCAGCTCTTCCAAAGCCACCTAATTTTTTAGTATTGTTAGAGGAAAATCTACTTCATGCATTCAAATCTAGGACTTGGTTCAAACAACGAAGAAAGGGGGGAAAGTTATAGCATGAATCTAGGACTTGATTCAAAGAGGAAATAACAGGGGGAAAGTAGTAGAGACCGGATACCCAACCGGTCTCTTGGTTGAAAAGGGAAATAATGGGAAAATGCAGTACAAACTGGATAATGAACATATCTATTATTGGTTGAAAAAAGGATAGAAAGTGGCGGCTGGTGGACAAGTCAACAAAGTCTGTCCAGGATTAGATTTGCTGACCTCACATAGTAAAAGGTCTCCAGGATTAGATTTGCTACCCTCACATAGTAAAAGGTCTCCAGGATTAGATTTTCTGCCCTCACATAGTAAAAGGTCGGCAGATTAGATTTGCTGCCCTCACATAGTAAAAGGTCTCCAGGATTAGATTTGCTGCCCTCACATAGTAAAAGGTCTCCAGGATTAGATTTGCTGCCCACACAGAGCATGAACAAACTCGGCATCACCACTTTGTGCCTCCTTGTAGGTACATTGTGCTGATGCGTCCACTGTCGCATGTCCTTATACCAATTTTTTGCTGTTGTTAATGTAAGGGCGCATGTAAAATGAAGCGATCACACTGTTACCTTAAGGACATGTCTAACCAGTGTTATTGTTAATCTAATGCCTCCAGTGATATGATGCAATTAAACTGTGTTAAAAATGGTACTCATGTTGTTTTCCCCAGTATGAGAAGTAAGTTGCTTCTTTACGCTGCTGAGTGTCCTGTCCCCACGATCCCATGCCCTTAAACCAACTCTTTTGCTGCTGTTGATTTACTGTATCTGGTAAACAAGCAATGCCACCATTAAAGTAATCCCATATTTGACGAATGTCATTGTTGATCGTAATGCTTCCGGTAACATGAAGCATTGTTGACATTTTAAAATTTCTACTGTCCTTGCATGATTGCCATGAACATAATTAAGATGCTTCATTTCATTTCGTGTATGTTTCGTATATTCCAGCAACTGTTTACTTTCTACATTTTTGTGCAGATAGGGATACCCATTTCACCTCGTTGCTATTGTGACCTTTTGGTGAACTGCACAAAACACTTTTTTGGAATGAATGTCTTGTGCAGTTCAACAAAAATGTCATGTGGGCAACATCTCTCAATTTTGGTGGAGCTGCACAAAATGGTGATTGGAGTTTCCAAAATCTCCATCAAATTCTGCTGGTAATCTCGTGCAACATTTTATTAGCCTTTGCAAGATGAGCTGTCGCTGTCACCACAATGGCACTTTATTTTAGCGGAACTGCACAAAAGGATAAGCAAATTATATTTTCACCTTACATGAGCAGGACAGCCAACCTTAATGCTGCTCAATTTTTGTGCAACTACTAAAGAAGAACCTGCCAGCTCACGAGGGCAAGTACTTCTTGCTAGCTGAATGATGCAATCTTTGCTTCATTTCAGGTGAACTGCAGAAAAAGTGGCATGAATTGAATCATCGAGTGGAGCTGCAGGTTGACTTCCACTAGTGCCACTATTATAGTAATCATGCTCTTTATTATCAGTGTTGTGCAAACATGAATACTCAACTACAGATGTTGTGATGGTCAAGAGCATTCACCAAGTTCTTGGGTTGTATGACACGGCTAGCCAAGATGGATTTAATCCTGATATTCACTTTATCAAAATGCTCTAATGGGTTGGTTTTGAATCTTGCAAGCTGGGAATCAATGAGATGTGTAGGCATCTTTGTTGTACTTATTATTTGAATCTTATTTGTTGGTTCTGAATCTTGCAAGCTGGGAATCAATGAGATGTGTAGGCATCTTTGTTGTACTTATTATTTGAATCTTATTTGTTGGTTCTGAATCTTGCAAGCTGGGAAACACGACATGATTATGCAGAGGAGAGCAACCATAACAAACAGTTCAAACTTGGTAGTATTATCTGTGTGAAAGTGCGACAAATGTGCTGATCGTGTGCGTCCTGAGAATAATAGTTCTAATTGGTGTGCATGTTGATCCTGTGGCACTGATAGAACGAGCCAATGCATTGCTTGTTTTAAGAATAAATTTCTATTAAAGCTAATTAAAATTTAAGTAAAGTGACCACTAACACTTATTATTACAGTACCAATATAGACCTGCTCATGAACCGACGTGTGGCCGGAATAGATTTCTTAATGGAGGCGTTTGAATGCGCCGAGGGTGCATGTTCTGTCAGGCGTGCAGCGGGCGATGGAGGGGTAGTAACTATTGTCGCCTGTACACACTCGGTTTACTGTTGATTCGAGTTCCCCAAGACCTGAAAAACGAACTACTGCCGCCACCTATCCACTAGTTCACTTGAAGAGACTCCAATGGCGATCTGAGGGTTGATCCTGCTGGATATGGACTTCAGCAAGGAGTTCTCCATTCAGTCCCATGGCCGCACCAAGTTGAATGTGATGTACACCAGCGATCCCGACTCGGTGAAGCTCTGCCTCGCCGAGTTCAAGCAGTACCTACAGGACGAGAAAGCACAAGGTCGCAGGACTAGACCTTGTGCCCATCCATTCGTCTCCTGACAGGGACTAGCGGATCGCCGTCGCCCAGGTATGCGTGCGGGGCGAGGTTCTCGTCTACCACCATTGTAGGGCCATCAGAGGTTCTGGAGCATTCGCCCGTCTCGTCGGCAGCGCCGACTGCACCTTTGCTACGGTGGAGAGAATGAAGAACGTGACGATTCGGCCATCTGGTGCAACAAGCTTGTCGACATCCAGAAGCAATACAAGATCATCAGCAATGGGCAGGAGAAGGACTCCGTGGTTGACCTCGCCGAGACCATCATTGACCCCTACCACGCCAACATGAAAGAAGACAACGATACCAAGGACCTGAACACGTGGGAGGTACCTCTGAATCTAGCCTACATAACCTACACGGCCAAGGACGCATATGCATGCTACGACATGTACAGGCGGATCTTGGACATGAGGGCGTGTCTGCTTCCCTTAACCGACGAGTACACGGACAGCCCCAACGTCATGATCAAGCGTGCCAGGAAGGTCTAGATGTTGTACTTTGTCTGTTTAAGCACCTTTATCATCTGAGTGTTTCATGCATTAGCCTATGTGTCGTAATTATCTGTTTTGTCCGAAATATTTCTTCTAAGAACCCATGAACCTGTTTGCTTTTTTAGTGGCTATTTGCTTATGTATGTAACTAGTTCACTCGGCTATCGTGCTTTGAATCTCCTTCCTCCCAGCATATTCACCTTCTCAGGTGCACCCAGCAGATCTCGTACACAGACATATGGGACCAACCGCCTATCTATTTGTATTTGTTCATTTCGTTCAATCTTTCGTCCTCTTCCTATCCAGTGGCTGGCCATCATAGCCTATGGCATTGGTCAGGCCATCCTCTACTCCCACACATTGTTCGGCGGCGGCACCTCCACCGGCCCACCGTACACCTGAACAAGTCAACCCTCGTACTCGCCTCCGCCTGCGTCTTCCCCCGCTCCGGTTCATTCAGTCTGAGGTCTCGACGTCGTCCTCCGCCTTGGTGCTCTCACTGCGGCGCCGCCGTCTGTCGTTCCCAACATGGTAAGAAAAACAAGAGGAATCGAGAGACAACTATTCGTCGAGAGGCTGACAGTCCCGGGCCCACCAGGTCCATGGCCTAGGTTTTGTTGTTTAACATGGGCAGCCCATGACATGTTTCAACTTTTTTTGGATCCAGCGGGTATCAAGTGGCCTCTGGGCCTCCCAGGCTAGCTTGTCTATAACATCAGCAGCCCAAGTTATGTTTCTTTTTTCAAGACGACGCACAGCTCAGTTCTATTTTTCTATAAGAATGCAAAATTGAACCTATGTTTTCCCTTCTATAATAGTATATATATTTATTTATATCTTATTTTATTATATATATAATAGAAACAACATAAGGTTCCGTTAAACCTGTCGTTCGTCCAACCATTTTATAGACCTTCCCACATCCTTTATTTTTTGTTTTCATTAATCCTATATCTGAATTTTCTCCCACTTTCTTTTTCGATGTAAACTGAGTTTTCTCCCAGTACTTTTCCCTAGAACCAACTCAACTGTCCCACGTCTAGCCTAAAAAATAATAATACCCCACGTCCTATTAATTCATCAAATTAAAATGATATTTTATTTTGTAAATTGAAAGTTCTTACAAAATAATAATAATAATTGTTTATATATAACTTGACAAGTTAACTTCTAGTGATTGCGTACACAAGCTTGCAAAGATTTTACTGACCAATGCAGTAATAGACGTGAATCATGTGTTTATGTTTTTATACATTTCTCCGTCTAGCCCTACATGATATTTTCACCCAGCCCAGCAAGTCCGTGGGTTTCGAGAAAAATGCAAATGGGCTTTAAATTCTACCGTAATACATAAACGGGCTGCATAGATGCCATCAAGCCCTCAAAAAAAGATGCTACATCATTGTTTCAACTAGCCCACCAAATGGACTAAAAATACCAAATGGACTAGCTGACATGTGGGCCAGTAGGTTGAAGCCTAAGCACTTTCACAAAAAATAGAAATACAAAGGTCGAAGCCTAAGCAAGGCATTGGATTTACATCCAACGGCCGACATTCTTCTTCAATCTTTCGTCTTCTTCCCCCAGCGCTACCAGGACCGCCTGCTCCAGCCTCCAGCGTCTAGCGGCGCTGTTTTGCACGCCTCGCAGCGAAACCCTATCCCACCGATGGCCAGGCCATCCCTCCACTCCTCCGCACCACCTGTTATTCTCTACAGAGTGTAGGCCCACCCCGCACTCGAACCAGTCAAGTTTCCCACCCTTCTCCATTTCTGACTCCACTGCCGCGTCTTCCCCATCTCCGGGTCATTCCAGTCTGGGGCCTCGCCGTCGTCCACCGCCTCGCTGTGCTCGGCGCGGTGTGGTCAACAAACGAGAGTCATCGGAAGAGGACTGTACATGGAGAGCCTGACGACCGGGACCCACGAGGTCCATGGTCGCATGCAAGGAAAGTTCCTCCTTATTAAGCTGAAAAAAATGTTTCCTCCCCCTGACAGCTGGGACCCACCGGCTGTATCTTCGCACGGAAGGAAGTGCCTCCTTGTTATGCGAAAAAACTATTCCTCCCGATGACAGCTAGGACCCAGCAGATTTGGTGGCTGACTTGTGTGCCTACTAAGCGGACATGTACACAGGGCTTTGTCAACTTAATCAACAAATGATTCTAGCAGCTGGATTGTTGGATGTTAATCCAACAGCCGTGCTCCTTCTTCAACCTCTGTTCTTGCTCCTGTCTCCCATGGGCGACAGTGCTGCCGCGCACCCAAACCAGTCAAGTTTCCCACTCCTTTCCATCTGCGACTCCACTGCCGCGTCTTCCCCATCTCCAGGTCGTTCCAGTCTGGGACCTCGCCGTCGTCCATCGGCCTTGGTGTGCTCGGAATGGTGTGGTCAACGTGGTCAACAAACAAGAATCATCGGAAGATGACTGTACGTGAGAGGCTGACAGTGGGGACGCACCATGCCCAGGGACGCATGCATGCAACTACATCTTATTTACCCTGAAAAATAATGTTTTCCCCCCTGACTACTGGGACCCACCAGCTACATCTATGCACGTAAGGAAGTGCGTCCTTATTACGAGCAAAAAAAAGACCCCCCGATAGCTGGGACCTAGCAGCTATATCTTCGCACGCAAGGAAGTGCGTCCTTATCCTCCCTGACAGCTGGGACCCACCCAGTCGAAGCGTACATACCATTGTTTGTCTTGTCGCGAACGTGTACGTACTTACTGGTCGATCGGTCGCTCTGCAACGATGAACCATGGACAAGTAAGTAGCGGCACATGTCATAGTAGAGCCCCCCACGTAGCAGTTCAGCATGTCCCATATAAACCGTGTACACGTACATACTACCAGACGCCAAAAACTACAGCCACATACGTACATACGGGCAGGGTCTCGAACGCCTACTCGCACATACATATGGCCAGGGCTCGTGTACATGGAGAGGCAGTGACGGCGTCGTGTTCATCGGCAGCCAACCGGATGGGTAGGAACGGAGAAACTACGTCGTCGTGTTCATTGGGAGGCAACCAGCTTGGACGGAACAGCCGATCGAAACGAGGCCTGGCGTACCGCAGAACGGAGGAAACGGCCTTGTGTTCGACCGACCATGGTCAAAACAGGATCATGTTCATCGGGAGGGGTCTGGCGTACAGCAAAGCGGAGGAAACGGACTTCTCTTGGACCTCCTACGGTCGAAATGGGGTCCTGTTGATCGAGAGGGGTGTGGCGTACCGCAAAACGGAGGAAATGGACTTGTGTTGGAGCGCTACGGTCGAAACAGGGGTCCTGTTCACGGGGAGGGGTGTGGCGTACCGCAAAACGGGACTCCACGGGCTATTGTTCATCTCCACCATCGACCTCCTCCAGCCTCCACGGGCTACTGTTCATCCACCATCGACCTCCTCCAGCCTCCACCTGCGACTGTTCATCCACGGGCTCATGTTCATCCAGCCTCCACCGCCCCTCCACCGGCTACTGTTCAACCAGCCTCTCCACGGGGTCCTGTTCAACCACCCCTCCACGGGCTACTGCTCATCCAGCCCTCCATCGGCTACTGTTCATCCAGCCCTCCACGGGGTCATGTTCATCCAGCCCTCCACGAGGTCCTATTCATCCACCCCCAACCAGCTCGATCGGTCGGGGTCATGTTCATCCAGCGGCAACGACCTCTACTACCACGGGGTCCTGTTCATCCAACCCCCCACCAGGAACTGTTCATCCACCCCCCAACAACGTTCACTTTTCATCAAGGGAAGGAGGAAGCAGGTTCGATCGGCTTCAGTTAGCAACAGTAGCGAAGGAATCACTCGGGTTTAGTTAACAGCAAGGGATCGATCGAGGTTCAGTAACGTAGCTAGTGCAATCGCTCGGGTTCAGTTAGAGCCCAACGCCTCGCTCGGGTTCAGTTAGAGTGCAACGCCTTGCACACACGCGCATACGTGTACGAGAGAAACGCACAAACCTCTGTGCATCACTCGTCCCCGACCACCCAGAGTAACTGGGAACTCCCCGATATTTTCCTCGCCCTCGCTTCTACCATGGTTTTTTCCGTCATAGACGGCCCAAAGAATGTCATGCAGCTGCGTCTCCGGCCCGCCCAGGACGAAAAGCCCATTTTCTGTCATGATTATTTGTCATAGAAGTAGGAGCCCACCACATCTATGATGATACCGGATTTTGTCACAATTATCGTCATAGAAGTGTCATAAGCATGACAGAAAAAATTTCGTTCGGCCCAAAATGTCATGGATGTGTCCTTTTTTCTAGTGATCCCTGAGAAGATGCCCTTCAAGAACTCGAAACCACCGTGCTCTGGCCCCATGGTGGGTGCCAATTGTCATGGATTTGTCATGGCATATTCCCTAATGAAAGGACTTAGGTGTTGAGCCATCGCACTTGGTTAGCTTAAAGGGGTTGAACGGGACAAAGGACACAAGGAGTTTACCCAGGTTCGGCCCTCTCAACGAGGTAAAAGCCTACATCCTGCTTGTAGTTGTATTGCTTGAGTTTCGATTACAAGAGCGAATACGCTTGACCTAGTTCTCGATTACTTGTTTTCTTGAGTTACCCCACCGCCGGGTCTCACCTTAATATATAGGTTCATGCCCGATGGCTTACAAAGTCCCGGCCGGCCCACAGAACGTGAACGGCTCGGTTTCTAACTAAAACTTCCTTACAGAGCAAGTTAGCCAACAGGCGGCTCGCACCTTCGGGTCTTGAGCCTCCAATGAGCTTGTTTTATGAAACGCCATCCCTAGGTCTTCTTGGACCACTTGGGCCTTCTTCACAATAAGTTTCCAACGGTATAACCCGGCCCCTCCTGGGCAGGTCATACCTCGGATTTATATCCCCAATACTTACGTAAGTTGGTTGAAAAATGGCATCATCACCTAGGTTAGCATAAAAATGACCTATACTTACCTTTTTTCCACCAAATTGACATAATAAGCTTCGTTGGCTAAAAATGGCATAATTACCTATGTTAGCTCTAAAATGACACAAATAAGGAATAAGAAGAAGAAAAACAAGAAAGAGGAGAAAAACAAAGGATGGAAGAAGAAAGAGAAGAAAAAGAAAGAATAAAAGAAGACGAATGAGAATGAGGAGGAAAGGGATAAAAAAGATAGAAGAGAAGATGAAAGATGTGAACATAAGAAGAAAATTCTTCTTCTTCTTCTAGTCTTCTCTTCCTCTTCTTTCTTCTTCTAGTCTTCTTCTTCTTCTAGTCTTCTTCTTCCAGTCTTCTTCCTCTTCTAGTCTTCTTCTTCTTCTTGTCTTCTTCTTCTAATCTTCTTCTTCTTCTAACTTTCTTACTCCCATTTTTGATGGTTTGATTCACTTCATGGAAGCAGCATTGATGGACTGCTAGTGTTTAGTTCTTGTTTTCATTTGTATTGATGAACAATGTGAAACTATGTATGCGCATATATGGATGAACTCCGTGAAACTATGTATGTATTGGATCGTTTAATACCCTTTGTGTTATGTTGCATTGATGGACTGCTAGATGTTTGATAATTTGGCTATGTTTTAGGTTGAAACTATATATATCATATCTATCTTTTGAAAATGCAGGGATATAACAAAAAACAGAAAAAAGAGTAACAATACAGGCACTTCGCCATCTTCCGCGGACGGCAAAGAAGCCACGTGGCAGCAACCTGTGCAACCAGGGAGCTGACCCATTTGGTCACTTTGCCGTCTGTGGTTGCCACGGCAAAGGCCGGGTCTGTTGACGCGTTTGCTGGTGTCACAAGGCAGACGACAAAGGCTACCATTAGCCAGCTAACGTGGCTAATGCATGGTTTTTCCGTCCATCTTCTTTGCCGTCTGCCATGGACGGCAGAGGGCCTTTGGCATCCGCTTTGAGGAAGTAGACGGCAAAGAACCTATTTACCATCACTCTCTTTGCCAGGCAGGTTTGCCATCGGTGGCAAACAACAAAGGGCTTTGCCATCCGCTTTTGGTGCCTTTGCCATCTGCCATTGCAGACGACAAATAAGCTGATTCCTGTAGTGTCCCATGTCACTACAAGCAAGCACCATGGCACTTGGGGGGCTAATGCAAGTTGCTTTCCAAATCATCACATTGTCAACAGACCCGATTAGCTCAAGGAGATGAGCCGACCTTTCATCATTTTCTAAGTCCCAGCCCAGTCTTATCTTACTCAGCCGGCACTTGAGGGCTACATCATTCCGTTCTTTATCAAAGTCATAAGGTCCCAATTGGAAGACCCGGCCCATCACATACTGATGACCTGGCCCTTGGGGGCTGCACATTGCCCTTCAAGTCTATATAATCAGATCTGCAAAAGTCCATGCTGATTATTGCATAATGACCCAGCCCTTGGGGGCTACACTGGTTGATATTTTATGAGCATAAGACAAATATATGTCCGAGGTTGTTGCAGGCAAGACAACCCGGTACTTGGGGGCTACACATGTGAAGTACATTGAGTTTATGACTGGTGACTTAGATGAACAACCCGAATTTTCCAAGGTTGCAGCATTTATATTAAAGTAGGTCTTAAGCTATCGCTATGTTCCCCTCTTAAGAATTGGGGGCTACAAGTGATATGCATATAAGGGAGGAACATCTTCAAAAATCTCAGTTTTGAGCAAACCAGGTATCATATTCTTAGTGGAGGAATTTGCAAAATTTATCTCCTCCAAGCTATTCATAGAAAGGCTCGGAGAGCCGACTCAATGATTGGGAGTTATATTTACAAGAGCAAGCACCAAGTCGTCACAAGGTATAACTCGGTGTCAGCAACAATCATGACCCGGCATCATCGATCATAACCCGACAACTTCGATGATCGCAACTTGACAAGTTCTAACATCTTCAAACAGGATCAACATCAGAAGGATATCTTCAGTCCAATATTTTTGTCAATTAGAGCATTGGACGCCGATTCAAATGGATTATTTTTCACCAATATTCTTCTGCAAGAAACCAATGTCAGCAAAGCAATTTTGAAGAGGCCTACTGTTATAACGAAGAGACAGGATATGGAATAACTCAAGAATTGCACAACCCGGCAAAGATTAACTGGGTCAAGTATTTTTCACAGAAGGAAATGACAAGGACTTAAGGATGAACAGATGCTGGCTCAGAAGAATCTTTGACCCGGCACACAATCTGTCAAATTTTTCTTGTTTTTATTTTGCAGGATAAGTTTAACATGGATAAATCCAAATTAAACTGGGGGATAATGTCGGGGATATACCCCGCGGTATGACCTGGCCTGATGTATGACCCGGCCGGAACGTGGCGACTCACTGGTGACCCACCCAAACTCGGCGACTTACTGGTGACCCGGCCGAGCTTTGTGACTCATTGGTGACCCGGCAAGCGGGTCAGATGAACGACAAGACCCAACGGCCCAGAAGGTAGCTCATGGGAAGGCCGACTCATGTTATGGAGGGACGGCTTGAGAGGAAAGGCATAAGGAATATTTCCATTACAAGGGAAGCAAGACTAGGATTCCACTTGTAATAGAGTAGTCCTAATCCTACTAGGACTACTCATGTAAGTCGCCCCTCCAACTTATATAAGGAGGGGCAGGGCACCCCAAGAGGTTCAGGTTTTACAGGTTAAGATAGTCAGGGCTTAGATAGACAAGTCTTAGACAAGATCAAAGTAGATGCTCTCGAGATAGAGGTAGCGAAACACTGCCCTTGTAACCGAGATCATCATCAATATCAATCAAGCAGGGTGTAGGATTTTACCACCAGCGTGAGGGGCCGAACCTGGGTAAAATCTCACGTCTCTTGTCCCGCTCAACCTCATTCAAGCTACCACTTAGATGCCTTGGCCTCACGACTAAGTCCTCACAAGGACATCTGCCATGTTAACCCCACGACACGGCGGCTCATGGCCAATTAATGAAAGAAGAGATAGGCCTGTAAAACAGAAAATTGTGTAAAAACAAATAAGTTATATAAACACATAAATATTAGGTCCGCTTTTGAGGCTCAATAAAAGAGACCGTCTTTCGAGGCTCAAGTCTTGCTTCAATGAAGCTAGCGTGATAGCCTATGGTTTGTCCTAGCTTTCTGTAAGCCAGCTCTCACATGACTTAAGCTGGCGTTTTAACCTTGACAAGTTCAGGGTCATAATAGATTGACTGTCAAGAGTATCCCGGGTCATCTTGGCAGATAAGCATCAAGCAAACAGGTAGGTTTAACCATGATGTATTTGGCATATGCCGGGTCAAGAGGGTTATTATGAGCTAAACTCGATGAGTTAGAAGCCCCCAAGTGACCTATGATCAAAGAATAAAGACTCATACAAAATATTTTGGATGAAACGACAGAGACCCCGAGTTTTGAGGGTGTCGGCTTTATTATCATTGATCATAAAATATATATACACAGATGTATGTACAAAGGTGGGAGCCGGTGGCTCTATGTGTAATAAGGATGGATATGAGCAATGTTCCAATGCCTGTTGGTCTCCTCCTCAGATGTACGTGACTTCTTGTGTTCACGTATGTCAATCAGATAGTATGAGCCATTGTTGAGGTTTTTGCTGACAACAAAAGGCCCTTCCCAAGGAGGTGAAAGCTTATGCATGCCAGTTTGATCTTGAATCAACCGAAGCACTAAGTCACCCTCCTAGAAAGTACGGCTGCGAACTCTATGGTTGTGATAACGACGTAGGTGTTGTTGATAGATTGCTGATCGTGATACTAATATGTCACGTTCCTCCTCCATAGCATCAAGGGAATCTTGTCGAGCCGTCTCATTGTCTTCTTCAACATAAGCCGCCACTCTGGGAGAATCATGACGAGTATCACTTGGGAGTACTGCTTCAGCACCATAAACCATGAAAAAGGGCGTATAACCCATTGATCTGTTGGGGGTCGTTCGTATGCTCCTGACGACAGAGGGAAGCTCCACGAGTATGCTCAAGAGGAACCAGGAGTCGAGGCTTGATACCTCGTAAAATCTCCTGGTTAGCATGTTCTGCTTGGCCATTGGATCGAGGGTGTGCCGCAGAGGCCACGGCAAGACGGATATGCTCTTGCTGCCAAAATTTCTTCATGGCTCCTTTGGACAAGTTAGTCCCATTATCAGTGATGATGCTGTGTGGATAAACAAAACGAAATATCAACTTTTTCATGAACTTGACTGTTGTTTCTGCATCACAATTACTGATAGGTTCTGCTTCAACCCACTTGGTGAACTTATCAATAGCCATGAGAAGATGGGTTTTCTTGTCTTTGTATCGTTTGAACGGTCCAACCATACCAACCCATGGACTGAAAAGGCCAAGTGATGGGAATCGTCCGGAGTTCTTGAGCCGGCATATGAGCCTGTCGTGCAAACTTCTGATAGCTATCACACTTGCGTACGATGTCTTCAGTATCTGCATGAGCCGCGAGCCAATAGAAACCGTGTTGAAAAGCCTTTGCAACCAATGATCTTGAGCCGGCATGATGACCACAGTCGCCAGATTGGATCTCATTGAGAATCTCGCAGCCCTCATCAAGGGAGACACAATGCTGAAAAACACCGATGATACTTCTTCTATGTAACTCGCCATGGACAATAGTCATTGATTTGAATGACGAACAATCTGACGAGCAATAAGTTCATCTTTAGGGAGCTCTCCTTGAGTCAGATAATTCAAATAATGGACCATTCAATCAGGCGTAGCATGAAGAACCGCCACTAATTTTGCTTCCGGGTCAGGTACAGCCAGATCTTCCTCAGATGGCAGCTTGACAGAGGGATTATGTCGGACAACAAGGAAAGCATTTGGAGGAACCGACTTACATTGTGAACCGAGTCATGAAAAAGCATTAGCTCCCTCGTTGAGTCGCCTATCAACGTGATCCACTTGATAAACCTGGAAATGACCTGCAATGTTAGTCACCGCCTATCGATAAGCCACCATCAAGGGGTCCTTAGAATCCCACTTGCCGGAAACTTGTTGAGCAACCAAATCTGAGTCACCCAAACATCTGACCCGGCTAAGATTCATCTCCTTAGCCATCCGGAGACCATGGAGGAAAGCTTCATTATTAGCTGCATTGTTAGTGCAAGGAAACATTATCCTCAGGACATAACAAAATTTATCACCTCAGGTAGAAGATAATATAACTCTAGCCCCCAAGCCCTCCAACTGTCTGGAACCATCAAAGTGAATTGCCCAATAAGTTTTATTCAGCTTGTCTTCGGGAACTTGAAGGTCAGTGATGTCGTTGATGAAATCCACTAGCGCTTGGGACTTGATGGCTATTCGAGGCATATATTTCAGATGATGTGGTCCAAGCTCAATTGCCCACTTAGCAATTCTTCCAGTGGCTTCGCTGTTTTGGATGATGTCTCCCAATGGGGTAGAACTAACCACAGTTATTGGGTGCTCTAGAAAATAATGCTTTAGCTTACGACTCGCCATGAAGATCCCGAATACCAGCTTCTGCCAATGTGGATATCTCTGTTTGGACTCTGTCAAGACTTTAATGATATAGTAGACTAGTCTCTGAAAGGATATTCTTTCCCAGCCTCCTTGCACTCCATGACAACTGTAACACTTGTCGCTTTGTTCGCAGCAATGTACAAGAGCAGAGGCTCTTCGTCAATAGGAGCAACCAAGACGGGCGACTCAGCCAACTATTTCTTGAGGGCTTCAAAAGCGGTATTTGCAGCATCACTCCAGATAAAATTATCCGTTTCCTTTAGCATCTGGTACAGAGGGATAGCTTTCTCACCTAGGCGGCTTATAAAACCGACTTAAGGTGGTAATACGACCCGCCATCCTCTGTACATCATTGATGTTGGCCGGTTTACCAAGGGAAGTGACTGCTTTGGTTTTCTATGGATTTGCTTCTATCCCTCTTTCAGACACCAGGAAACCCAACAGTTGGCCTGCTGGAACTCGAAAAACACACCTGGCCGGGTTGAGCATCATCTTGTACACCGAAGGTTGTCAAAGGTCTCCTTGAGATTGTCCAGCAAAGTCTCCTTCTTCCAAGATTTGACAACAATCTCGTCGACATAAGCATGAACATTGTGCCCAATCTGATTGTGAAAACAATTCTGCACGCAGTGTTGATAAGTCGCCCCGGCACTCTTTAGCCCGAAAGGCATCGAGACATAATAGATGGCCCCAAAGGGCGTGATAAAAGCCGTCTTTTCCTAATCCTCAACGGCCATCTTAATCTGATGATAGCCAAGTGATACGTCCATTTTGCGTCATGCTTTTATATTGATATTTATTGCATTATGGGTTGTTATTACACATTATGGCACAATACTTATGCCTTTCTCTCTTATTTTACAAGGTTTACATGAAGAGGGAGAATGTTGACAGCTGGTATTCTGGACTGAAAAGGGAGCAAATATTAGAGACCTATTCTGCACAACTCCAAAAGTCTTGAAACTTCACAGAGAATTATTTTGGAATATATAAAAAATATTGGACGAAGAAAGAACCAGAGGGGGCCACCAGCCGTCAACAAGGGTGGGGCCGCGCCCTACCCCCTGGGCGCGCCCCCCTACCTTGTGGGCCCCCTGTCAGGCCTCCGGTGCCCATCTTCTGCTATATAGTGTGTTTTGACCTGAAAAAAAACAGAAGGAAGCTTTCGGGACAAAGCGCCGCCGTCTCGAGGCGGAACTTGGGCAAAACCAATCTAGGGCTCTTTTGGAGCTGTTCTGCCGGAGAAACTTCCCTCCTGGATGTCAGGACGCCGATTCCAAGTCACATCGATCTAGCTGGTAACACCTCATATCACTTTGCGGCCTCACGAACGGTATTCCCACAGGTGTCGCCTTACCATGGCCCGGGACCATTTGCGCCTTTTGGCTCATGTATATGATAGTGTTGCTAGCATCCATATGATAGAGAACCCGGGCCGACATGACTAGTCGTGAACCCAAAGTGGCACTAACTTACGGGGACAGGCATACATGAATCAACATCGAGCATGTCGGTCAGCAGAGTGCGAATCCGGGCCGTAGCACTGGGCTAACAGGACTCCAGTGAACCGGGCTGTAGCAGGCTAGGCAGGACTCCGGATGTCACCGTGTGACATTTCCCCGAAGGGACAGACACATGAACAAAGTGAATCACATGCCGGCCAGTCAAGTGTTCCGGAGCAGTAGTGCTGGGCTAGTAGGACTCCGGGGAACCGGGCTGTAGTGTACTACTATGGCTCATGGAAGCACAAGACTACATTTCCCCATAAGAGAGGCTACCAAGGATAAACAACTAGGTTGTCGGATCCCACACATACCAAGCATTTCAATCATACACACAATATGCTCGATATGTGTAGATACAACATGGCATCACAACAAAACCCTACGACTCAAAGTATTTATTCATAAGACTCCGAAGAGTCAGATATTATAAACATGGGTCTCATGACCCAACATACAGAGCATCCAAGCATCAAACAGAAGCATAAACATGTCTGAGTACAGACAACTACAAATGAAAAAGGCTAAGAAGCCTGACTATCTACAAGATCCTGCCGAGGGCACAAGATCGTAGACGAGGTATCAAGCTAAACGCCGAAGTCCACACGGAACTACTAGCGAGACTGACGTCTCTCTGCAAAACATAAAATAGGCAAACGTGAGTACAAATGTACCCAGCAAGACTTACATCAGAACTAGCTACATATGCATCGGTATCAACAAAGGGGGTGGTGGAGTTTTACTGTAGCAAGCCAGCTTTGACTCAGTGGGTATCCTAAACTATGACTGCAAGTAACTCTTTTGAGGTGGCGCACACGAGTCCACATATTCTCCATATCAATACACCACTATGGATCCGCTCCCGTCTCCCTACGAGAACGCCATCCATAGCACTCACGCTTATCTTGCGCATTTTAGAGTATCCACTTCCAGTTATCTATGAACTGTATAGGCAACCAAGTAGTCCTTTACCGCGGATGCGGCTATTCGAATAGATGATGTTAACCCTGCAGGGGTGTACTTCTTCACAGACGCTCTCACCACTTATCGCCGTTTACACGACATGTACTCGGCAACCTTCAAGCGGAAGCCCAGCGAGGGTGTCGGCCACAGCCTACCTAAACACTCAAGTCTCTAGTCTAGGTTTATCGCTTATTCAGGTTCCATGCGCAGGGAGTCCGGCCGAGGTTTCCACATACGGCCCAGAACAATGTGTACAGGGTTCCGAGACACCAAACGGGCGCCCGACATGCCCGACCACGTGCCTACCGCATCACAGCCCACCCCTCGGGTCAGCGCTGCGCACGGCCTCCAGCATACTACAAACACCAAAAACTACTTGCAACTCCTGGACAGAGGACAAGGGTGGATAAGAAGTCGAGAGGGTCCATTGGTTTTGGGCCCAATGCATGGTAGTAGCTAAATCTTAAATCACACATACAGATCTCAGTGCTTAAGGACGGTTCCAATGAAACAACCCACCATGTACTCCTACATGGCCTCTCATCGATACCTTTACCAAATCGTGTTCACACACTTAGCTCACATCCAGTAGGACATGTTCATCACCATTCCAATTCATCCCTGATGAATCAGACCTGACTCAACTCTAAGCAGTAGCAGGCATGACAAACAAGCATGAATGAGTAGGCACATCAAGGCTCAAACAACTCCTACTCATGCTAGTGGGTTTCATTTATTTACTGTGGCAATGACAGGTCATGCAGAGGAAAAGGGGTTCAGCTACCGCAGCATGTAACAGTTGAATCGATGTTTTCCTAATGCAGTAAAAGAGAGCGGGAGTGAGAGAGTGGGATTGTATCAGAATGAACAAGGGGGTTTGCTTGCCTGGCACTTCTGAAGATAATATAGTTCCTCATCGGTGTCATCGAACTCATCGTCGAATCACGTCTATCGAGAGGGAACAACCACCGACAAACAAGAAGAAACACAATCAATGCCATGCAACAAAATGATGCATGAATGTGACATGGCAATATGCTATTGATTGGCCTAATGCAACTAGCAACAAGTTAAATGGAGTTGGTTTGAACACTAGGTTCAAATTCAAACTCCATATGTGCTTTCTTAAATGCCATTTAATTGAATTGTCCTAAACAGCAACTTTAAGTTGTTCCAACATGCATGAAAATGGTACAGATGGATAGATTGCATTTTCTGATAATTTTTCATATATAAATTATTTCATTTGGAGTTACGGTTGATTTTCTATGATTTTTAGAAGTTTTGGCTATTTTCTGGAATTTCCTGTATAAGAATAAATCCAGAAAAAGAGTTACTGTGTTAGCACTACGTCACTGTGACGTCAGCAAGTCAACGGGGTGGTCCAGGTCAAACCTGACCTGTGGGTCCCGCGTGTCAGTGTCATAACTAACTTAACATAGTTAGTTAGTGTTAGGTTAAGCACTAAACTAGGTTAATTAGCGCTAAACTAACCTAACTAATAATTAACAAGGGCGGCCCACACGTCAGTGGGTCAGGGGGATGTCAAACCCCAGTCAAGCGGGGTCAAACCCGCCGGACTTGGTCCACGGCTCGTCGCCGGTGAAGCCCGAGACGGCGGAGGGGCTCGGAATTTGCCCACGGTCGACCAAATCGACCGCGGTTTGGTCCTACGCGTAGCTGGGGCTCGCGCGCATCTGGTAGGCCAAGCGGGAGGAGCCGGGGTGGTCTGAGTTGACGGCGGCGAGCACGAATGCGGCGGCCGGAGTTCGGAGGTGTGTGGCTGCGGGGCCGCAGCTCGCAAGGAAGACGGCTAGGGGTGGCATTGGCCTCCTGGTTGCTCCAGGAGCCTTGGGGGGTACGTGGGTCCGAGCGGAGAAGCACGGTCGCTGTAGGAACAACGACCACGGCGGGCGGCGGCTTCGGTCATCGCGGGGAACGGTGCTACGGCACGGGAGCGAGCAAAATGGGAGAGGGGAGACGCTCAGGGGCTCACCGCGAGTCAGTTGGGTAGGTCGGTTGGCTCGGGGACGCACTAGAGCCCGTGAATCAACGACGGCGAGGTGCAGCAGTAGGCGGCGAAGACGGCGATCCTGGTGATCCTGTCGACTTCCCGGAGTCCCTTCAATCGGTGAGGCGAAGCAGCGCGGTGAGGCGGAGCTTTTGGGCTGGCTTTTAGGGCAAGGGGTGGCCGATGGCCATGGGTACGGAGATCGGCGTCGGCGAGCTCGCTCGGTCGAGCTCATGTTCTTGCGGGAGAGGGGGGAAAGTGGGCGAGGGTGAGAGGGTTGGGCACGCGGCGTGCGTGGCATCGTCCGGGGGTTCCAGAGGGAGGTGGCAAGCAGGAGGTGGCCGGGGGCGCGTGCTTGTGCGCGCGAGGCACACGCCTCTGTCCTACTGTCCAAGGAGGGAGACGACTGGCATGGCCCAGTGGGCTGCTACAGTCATGGGCCAAGGTAACTCTCTCTCTCTGCTTTTCTATTTCCGTTTTATTTTCCATTTATTCAAATTTGTTTTAATTTGGTTTTCAAACCAAATCACTTTGAAAATTTCTGAAGATAGTTATGGTCACTAAATGAATTATTCCAGAGGCCCTTAACTAATTCCAAAATTGTTGGAGCATTTAAAAATATTTATAGTTTAAAGGCCCCAATTCAAATACAATATGAGTTAATTAAAAAAATCCAGAATGGCCTAAAAATATGTGCATCATTTTTGGGAGAGGTTTTCACCTTTATAAAAAATAATGAACTTTTATAAAGGGCATTCTGGGTTCATTGAAAATATTTTTATTTTGATCCTAATTGCATTTCATTTGGTGCTTCGGTTTGTCATCCCCATTTCAAATTTCAAACAAATATAGACATGATGCATGGATGCTTATGAAACTAATTGCAATCAAATTCTAGGACTGTGAGACTGGAGGGGGAAATCGAAGCCATCGTCATCACCAACGATCCTCTCATCAAGTGGGGGTCAATCTCCATCAACATCTTCACCAGCACCATCTCCTCTCAAACCCTAGTTCATCTCTTGTATCCGATCTCTGTCTCAAACCTCAGATTGGTACATGTGGGTTGCTGGTAGTGTTGATTACTCCTTGTAGTTGATGCTAGTTGGTTTATTCGGTGGAAGATCATATGTTCAGATCCTTAATGATAATTAATACTCCTCTAATTATGAACATGAATATGCTTTGTGAGTAGTTACGTCTGTTCCTGAGGACATGGGAGAAGTCTTGTTATAAGTAATCATGTGAATTTGGTATTCGTTCAATATTTTGATGAGATGTATGTTGTCTTTCCTCTAGTGGTGTTATGTGAACGTCGACTACATGACACTCCACCATTGTTTGGGAGGCATTGGGAAGTAATAAGTAGATGATGGGTTGCTAGAGTGACAGAAGCTTAAACCCTAGTTTATCTGTTGCTTCGTAAGGGGCTGATTTGGATCCACATGTTTCATGCTATGGTTATATTTATCTTAATTCTTCTTTCATAGTTGTGGATGCTTGCAAGAGGGGTTAATCATAAGTGGGAGGCTTTTCCAAGGAAGGACATCACCAAAGCACCGGTCCATCCACATACCAAATTATCAAAGTAACGAACGCAAATCATATGAGCATGATGAACACTAGCTTGACAGTAATTCCCATGTGTCCTCGGGAGCGCTTTTCTTTATATAAGAGTTAGTCCAGGCTTGTCATTTGCTACAAAAAGGATTGGGCCACCTTGCTGCACCTTAGTTACTTTTGTTACTTGTTACCCGTTATGAATTATCTTATCACACAACTATCTATTACCGATAATTTCAGTGCTTGCAGAGAATACCTTGCTGAAAAGCGCTTGTCATTTCCTTCTGCTCCTCGTTGGGCTCGACACTCTTACTTATCAAAAGGACTACAATAGATCCCATATACTATTGGGTCATCAAGACTCTTTTCTTGCGTCGTTGCCGGGGAGTGAAGCTCCTTTGGTGAGTGGAATTTGGTAAGGAAACATTTATATTATGTGCTGAAATTTACTATCACTTGTCACTATGGAAAATAATCCTTTGAGGGGCCTGTTCGGGGTATATTCACCTCTATCGGTAGAGCAAAGAGTTGCTCCTCAACCTACTGAACCTACTGAAAATATTTATTATGAAATTCCTTCAGGTATGATAGAGAAACTGCTAGCTAATCCTTATGCAGGAGACGGAACATTACTTCCTGATATGCATTTAATCTATGTGGATGAAGTTTGTGGATTATTTAAGCTTGCAGTTTTGCCCGAGGATGATGTAAATAAGAAGATCTTCCCTTCATCTTTGAAGGGAAAGGCATTGACATGGTATAGGCTATGTGATGATATCGGATCATGGAACTACAACCGATTGAAATTGGAAGTTCATCAGAAGGCATCTGGTTCATCGTGATCGGAATTATATATCTATAATTTTTTGCCTCATGATGGAGAAAGTATTGCTCAAGCTTGGGGGAGGCTTAATTCAATGCTATATTCATGCCCCAATCATGAGCTCTCAAGAGAAATTATTATTCAAAATTTTTATGCTCGGCTTTCTCGTAATAACCAATCCATGCTCGATACTTCTTGTATTGGTTCCTTTATGAAGAAGACTATTAAATTCAAATGGGATTTATTGGAGAGAATGAAATGCAACTCTTAAGATTGGGAACTCGACGAAGGTAATGAGTCAGGTATAAACCTTAAGTTTGATTGTGTTAAATCTTTTATGAATATCGATGTCTTTCATGAATTTAACACTAAATATGGACTTGACTCTGAGATAGTAGCTTCTTTCCGTGAATCATTTGCTACTCATGTTGATCTCCCTAAGGAGAAGTGGTTTAAATATCATCCTCCCATTGAATTGAAAGTAGTAGAACCTATTAATGTTGAAGAAGAAACTGTTATTTATAATGTTGATCCTACTGTTCCTACTGCTTATATTGAGAAACAATCTTTTCCTGTTAGGATGAGGGATCATGCTAAAGCTTCAGCTGTGGTTCGTAAGAGTTATACTAGAACACCTACAACCCCTAAACAAATTAAAGTTGAACCTAGTATTGCTATGGTTAAAGATCTCTTGGTTGATAATATTGATGGGCATGTTATTTATTTCTGTGATGAAGCTGCTAGAATTGCTAAACCCGATACTAAAGATAAACATAGACCTATTGTTGGCATGCCTGTTGTTTGGGTTAAAATTGGATATCATTTTTATCATGGCTTATGTGATGTGGGTGCTAGTGTGAGTGCAATTCCTTTTACTTTATATCAAGAAATTATGAATGATATTGCACCTGCTGAGATAGAAGATATTGATGTTACTATTAAGCTTGCCAATAGAGATACTATATCACCAATTGGGATGGTTAGAGATGTTGAAGTCTTGTGTGGGAAAATAAAATACCCTACTGATTTTCTTGTTCTTGGTTCCCCACAAGATGATTTTTGTCCCATTATATTTGGTAGATGTTTCTTGAACAATGTTAATGCTAGGATAGACTGTGATAAAGAAATTGTTACTATAAGTTTGGGGGTGTGTCTCATGATTTTAATTTCTCTAAGTTCCGTAGACAACCCCATGATAAAGAATTGCCTAGTAAGGATGAAATTATTGGTCTTGCTTCTATTGACGTGCCTCCTACCGATCCTTTAGAACAATATTTGCTAGACCATGCACTACAAAAAAAATACACTTCCATGATGATACGTGTTTGTCACAGTAGGTCACATTTTCTGTCCTGCATGTACATCCATGACGATTTTATGACAGAATCAAGATAGTCATACCTGTGCTGTCGTAGAAGTGTTCCATGACATTACAAAAATTATCATCACAGAAGTGTCCACTTCCATGACGATAAATCACGCATCATAGAAGTGCTTTCGTCAAGGGTAACCGACACGTGGAATCCACCGTAATGGGTCGTCGTTAAGCTACCGGGTTCCAGTTTGGATCTTATAACCCATTAACAGCGTGAACCAATGGGGATTTTCCACGTGTAAAATTCTCATTCGCCCGCAAATCCACGTGTCGGCCCGGCGTTTGGACAGTTGTCATCCAGCGAATGGACGGAATGCGCCTATGATATGTCGACACGTGTCTCTGCCCAACAGTGTCCCATTCAGGTTAAAAGGCTTGGCCTGTCAAAATAAGTAGGCCGGCCCATTAGTGGCGTACTTGAGTCAGGCCCATTTACAAGCACGACCCGTACAAGTTACACCGAATCGGCCCATCAAAGGTCCATTCTAGATTTGACAATTTCCAGCCCATCGTCAGTTTCAGCCGGTTAACGGCCCGCTACGTCTTTGGGCCCAATTACAACGCGAGCTTCTTTCGGCCTATTAGCAGCCCATCGTCAGTTCCAGCCCATTCACGGCCCCTAACGTCTTTTGGCCTTTTCTCGGCCCATTCTGTAGTTGGGCCAATTCTAGCCGGTTGTGACTTTAGGCCTGTCCTCAGCCCATTCGGTAAATGGGCCAATTCCTAGCCCATTTTGTCTTTCGTCATGTTAACGACCCGCACAACAGTTGGGCCTTTGACATTGGGTCCATTAGGGGCCACGTTCTGCAAGGCAAAATTTCAGCCCGACGCGACTTTCCGCCTGTTAAAATCCTAGTTTGCAAATTGGGCCTCCTCTGGCCCATAACACTTTCGGCCTCTTACTGGCCCGTAAAGTAAAAGGGCCAAGACAAAATTGACATGTATTTCGGCCTGCTAGAGGCCCGCGGGCCATTTCCATTTATATGGCCCTATCGAGCTTTTGGCCTGTTAACGACCTGCTAAGAGCCGTTGTTACGGTGGGCCACATCATTTGAGGTCCACTAAATATTATTCTGACCAGCCCAATTAAGGCCCGCTTTGACTACACATGTTTGTTCGTTTGTATGGCATCCAGGAAATGTTTGGGCATGTTGGCCCCCATTTCAATGATATAGCATATTCAAGAATTATCCTACTCTATACTATCGCCTCTAAAAAAACATACACTATACAATAAAGAGACTAAGGCATAGAAATGTAGAATAATCCTACACTATACAATAAAGAAATTACAGCTGAATATACCCACTGGGCATTATAGTTCAGTACCAGTGATAATAAAGTGTACACAAACAACAAATTACATACACTGGTCAAATAAAGCTCATACATCATGGACACGCATCAACAGAACTTACCATTTGAACTATAATCTCTTCGGAAAATAGGATTGGCCGGATTCAGATAGCACAAATTTCAGTCTGCAAAATCTCCAATTCCTTCGTGGTTACCTCAGTGTCTTGTTTCATTTTTTGAGTCCTGCATCTAATATCTGCATGTCCAGTCTCAACTTGTTGATTGTATGTTGAGAATCATGTACACGTTGTCTTGCCACCTCTAGTTGATGCTCGAGAACATCAGCACATTCCAATTCCAATCCATAATCATTTGGTAACGGCCATTCAGCACTTCTCGCAGATCTTTGTGTTGATGTCACTTCATCCTGAAATGTTTCTGTAAGTACACATGACTAGGGCAAAAATATAGTTACAACAGTGAAGCGAGCAAGACAGACTATTTTGTACATGGCAAAACAGGACTAACAATAATGTTACACATCATGAAGCATAAGCAGGTGATATTTTAAAAATTATAAAAATGGTAGTCTGTGCAGCCCGCATACAGAAATCTCTCTTAGCTCACCAGAGGAGCATGATGTTGGGGCCAAATCCAAAACACAGACAAGTTACAAATTTAGACAGCACGTTGCGTATAAGTAAGCAAGCAGTCGGCCATTCTGTAGCTCAATTAAAATCTTAGGGAGCATAATGAACAGCAGAGGGATTCATACAAACCTACTACAGCAAGCAAAGCTATGCAATCATTAGCCTAGTATAAACTAGATTGTGAGCCTCATGCAGTAATAGTTGGTTAATAGACTTCAAAGCTTCAGGCACACTTCGCGAGAGTAATTAAATGGTAAGGCCTTTAATTATGTCAACTAATAGTTATACAAGTACCCAACATCAGGCATCATTGTTTGGGCATCTCATTAACTGAGGACAAATAAAGCAATTGAAAAGAGTAAATTAACTATGCCTGAAACAAACAAGGAATTGAACTGTTGAGTTGGATACAGTGACTTACCTTAACTGGTTGAACAGGCTCAGCGCTGCTCCTACTTCTCTTGCAAGGCTCCTTCCTAACATCTTGTACTTGGAAATCCTCAATCTTATCTTCATTGCACCCCTCTGCAAGGTGACAAAAACTAGTTACTCGTCTCCTTGGAAGATAAATATGCATACTTTCCAGTCTTTGAACAACACAAAAGGATGAGATTATAACAAAACAACACCACATAATGAAACATGCCACATCTCTTGCACTTGCACACAATGAAATGAGCATTTACTATGTGTGCACTATGTAAAAACTAGGCATACCTTCGAACTGGATCTCCAGGTACTCTTGGAGAGCCTACTTTAGTGTACAGCCAAACCTTATGTCACCTATGAGTTAGACAAGCCCCCACAACTGCAACCCTTAGTGTTTAAATCATTGACAAGCTCTGTTAGAGTGTTAGGTCAAGAGCAGCAAGTAATCAAAGAAAACAGTCCTAGTATGGCTGGCTGATATAAACAAGCAATTGAAAAGATGTGTGAGAAAATCTTACATATCAAGAAAAGAAGCAAAGAAGGAGGCTTAAAGCCATCACTTGACTGACCAGATTTAAGGGGCATTTAAACATCATGTGCAACGTATGAACTAACATAAACATTGCATATTCCTGATTCTATAATGAAATGCAGATGTATTAGGTTATGCCATGTATGATGATGCCTAAATGTGCACTATAGCAGGCAGGAGTGATTCATCATTGCACGCACAAATTGAATTGCAGGTTAAGGGCCAGTTCTATTCCGCCTTTTCAGAGCTTATTGTCAAATAAGACATAAAAGATGTAAAGAAGTCATTTTTGAGTTATGGGCTTGGGCTTGACTTATTTCGCTTTGGAGGGGAGTGTTTTGGGTAGAAGCTCACTAAAAATTGAAGGAAAGGGGAATAGTGAAATGACTCTGCTGTTTGCCTATATTACACTCAAAATGCCACTGCTCATGTCCGCGTCACACCTGACCCTCAAGTAAAAACAAACACGGAAGCGTTCATTGCCCTGCCCGCTTGCATCTCCTCTCCCCTTTCCCTCTACCTCGATCCCTTGCCTGCTGGTCCTCGACAATGATCCATCGCCACTTGTCCCATCTGGCCTGGTCCTCGACGATGCTCTACATAGCTAGGCTACATGGCCGGCGGGTAGGGCCAAATTTCCCCGGTTGCTCCTCCCTCTGGCGGCGCCCCTCATTCTCATGGTCTCTAGCAGCTGCTCTATTGTGGTCCGTCCAACGCCCTACTCCGGCGGGCGATGCACAACTACGGCCAATGCCACACTGCGGCAGAAGGCACCTTATTCCCCCTCCCCTCCTCCTAGGCCGCGGCCTTGAGGTGCCGTTGAAGGATGAGCTCATCCAACAAGGTGAGGATCTCCTATGATTTTTTGCCAAATTTTCATTCTGATCCACTAGACGATGAATTGCTATGAGCTGCTTCTGCTGCTGCTATATGATGCGTTGCTATGGGCTGCTCCTGCTGCTGCTATATGATGAATTGCTATGAGCTGCTGCTGCTATATGATGAATTCCTATGAGCTGCTGCTGCTATATGATGAGTTGCTATAAGCTGCTCCTGCTGCTGCTATATGATGAATTGCTATGAGCTGCTCCTGCTGTTGCTATATGATGAATTGCTATGATCTACTCCTGCTGCTGCTATATTATGAATTGCTATGCGCTGCTGCTGGTATATGATGAATTGCACACTTCTGTTGCTGATGTATGATGAGTTGCTGCTGCTGCTATATGATGCTTTCAGGTGGTGCTGCTATATGATAATAACCAGCCACTTGGACCATCGAATTTCAATAAATAATTGTTCTTCATTTAAATTTGGCTCATGCATTCTTTGTTTAAATTAGGCAATGGGATCTCTATGGAAGACATTGACCAAAGTAGATTGTGCCAAGTAGATGGTATCTTTGTATTTGCATTTTGAACAAATAGTGATGGTCTGTTTTCCTATCATATTAATTACTGCACTGGGTTCAATTTGTGATGTTTACAAGTCAAATTAATTTTCATATGGGCAGCAAAATGACAAAATATAATGCAATCTAGACTTTTCATTGATCATACCAAAGATAATCTGAAAAGGAAGGCAATGAAAAGAACTGGTTGGCTTATTACCTGGAGCTTATATTCATAGGTGCTTATTTTCTTAGGATAACTCGTAATAACTGTCCCTAAGAAACTTGGCTAATAGAACAGACATACAAATAACATGTCATGATGATTACAATGGAGGAGTGACCTACCATAGCACACTGTATAGGCTCACCGCTGCCTCTCCTTTTTTTGCGATGTTCCATGAAATTGCAACATACATCTTGTACTTTTTCATTTTGTAACCCTATCTGCAAGTTGACATGGCTAATTTCAGACATCTCTACATGATAATACATTGCATATCCCTTGCGCATGTTTAAACCACCAATTAACGATTGTGTGCGTAGCATAAACTAGCCATGACTCTGTGTGCTGGACTAGCAAGCACTCTAAGGGAGCCTAATGTAGTGCACTGGAATTCCTACATGCCACCTACGATTTTGTGTAATGTACTACCTCTGTTCCTAAATATACGTCTTTGTAGAGTTTCCAGTATGGACCACATACAGATGTATATACATGCATTTTCGGGTGTAGATTCACTAATTTTGCTCTATATGTAGCCTATAGTGGAATCTCTAGAAAGGCTTATATTTAGGAATGGAGGTACGAGGTAGTATCATGTATGACATCTACATATCTAATTTAGCAGCCAGTAGTAGAAATCATTGTCTGCACAAAGGGATTACTACTCGAAAATCCTAGCAAAGCACGTTGGTAGGGATACAACAATACAAGAGAGAGAGAGACGCACTTACAAGATCATAGCAATGCCTCAGTCCACGATCTTGGTTGGCCAAGCTGTTAGATCCAGAAGAAACATCGTCCTTGTAGTTTTTGCCAGCTGCATAACATGTAACAGCGACCTGTTAGTGTATTTGAAGTACATTGGGCAGGTGATGCTGGATGGGTTTAAAGGTGACAAGTACCTAGGCCGTGGCGGGTGCTTGGCATCTTGCCAGGCGGTGGGAATCAGGTTAGAAACGTCAAGGGTGATGACGCTGCACTGGCTGTCGTGGTCCGGTAAGGAGATCTAGAATCGTCGAGTAGGGTGTTTGTGGAGCGGCTCTAGTAGGGTGGACTACGGTGTGGGCGAAGTGGTTCTGAGGCCATGGACGAGGGCATCGGTGAAGCTGCTCCGGTGGTTGGGTTCGGGATGGTGTCGACGATGCAGATCTGCGGCCGTGGATGGGGCGTCAGAAGCTGCTCCGGTAGGTTGGACGAGAGTGCGACGAAGCGGATCTGAGGCTATGGACTTGTGAGCTGGCAAAGCAGCCCCGGTAGGGTTGATAATGGTATATGCGAAGCTACTCCGGTAGGGTTGGCGATGGTGTCGGTCAAGCGGCTCCGGTAGGTTTGAGGAAGGTGTCGGCAAAGAGGATCAGAGGCCGTCGACGGGGGCATCGGTGGGGCGGCTCCGGGGGGGTGGATGAAGCGTCTCCGGTGGGGAGTACGAAGGAGCTGCTGCAGATGCACTGCGGTTGACGAGAGTAACGGTGAAGCAGATCCAACACCGTGGACAAGGCCGACACTGGATGGGCTGTGGTATAGTGGTGGATCAGTAGTCTACTTGTTTCTAAGAGAGGTGGGAGGGGTAGATGCGGCCGCAGAAGCAGATCCGGTGAGGTGGACGCAAGTGGAAGTGAATGGGCTCTAGTACACCAGTGGGTGAGCAGTCTAGGGTTTCGAGAGGGGAGGGGTAGAAAGGCCGATGAAGTACGGACGACGTGATGTAAGATACTCTGGTGCTATGCAGTTAGTCGTTTTTGCGGGAGGGGGAGAGGAAATGGGGGTGCCGTGTGGTGGGGGGGAACCGGAAGTAACCAAAGCAGCCCCGACCTATTGTGTAGATGAGGGCGGTATTGTAACTGTTGTTGTTCATGCACCAAGGACAAAAGGGGAATTTTGCATGCTAAAGACTAGGTGGCAGAAATTTTAGAAGGAGGCGGGAGATTTTGCCACCTGCGGGATCGTTCGTATCCAGATTCAAATAATTTTGGACCATGCTAGCGGGAAGGTCATGCGAGACTGTGTACACGGGGCACACATCAGCAGTTAATAACTGGTGTGAAGTCCACAACAGAAAAAAAGACAATAACTCAGGATGACGCACAAATAACTTGGACGTTCACACGGGCGCGGCCAATCGTACGGGTGTAGAGGCGCGTTCACAAAAAAAGGGATCAAACACTCAACCTATGTATTTCTCGTGTAAATAGATAATTTAGTGCCATTGGTTATTTACTTTAAACATAATGCATTGACGTGTTATTGTAGAGGCGCACAAAAAGAAATGGATATTGTAGTCCCACAAAAGAAATGGATATTGTAGTCCGCTACTTAAAAGCGTTACCTCATATGATTACATAGCCTCCATTTCATAAATTGTGTACCAGTTGAATTCATATATGAATATTACATATATTACTTCATAATAGAACCTTAAATCATCGAAGACTAATGAATTTGAATGCAAGACTAACAATGGTGCATGTACATGATAGTTACATTGGTTGTTTGAAGAAACATCACTGTAACTTTGGCATGCACAATTGAAAATCATTATTTAGAAACAAAAAATGTGATATGTGAGTGTCCAATCTTTATAGCGTTGAATCGATATTGTACCTTTGGCCACGATACGAAGTAGATATTGATTTATGTTCAAGCGATGCACGTCCACGGTCGCTAGATAGTGATACGTGAATGAATTGTGCAATCTCTCTCACACACATACATATCTCATTTCCCCGTGGGCATCGGAATCACACACGCGCACTTCGTGTATTTCTCTCCCTTCGTTAAGGTTAGAATTCGTCTTTCTACCCCGTCCTACAAGTCTCTCACACAGAAACACACACGCTCTCTCTGTCGAACATGCCCACCCCTTTAATTCCGCCCACCCACCGCCACTAATGTCTCAAAGTATAATTATGTCTCCCACACATATGCCCAAGGTTAACTCGAGTTCCGGAACCATATGAAAATACATACAATGGGATTCCAGCAGAGCACCTTCTATTTTGAGATTTCGCTCTCTCTCTATCTCTCTCTCTCTTTCTCTCACACACACACACGCGTGCGCGCACGCGTGTAGACATTGTTTCACGCTTCATTTTTCCGGGACTTGCATGCACACCGTTTGCTTATCTCCATGATGCTTTAAGTATGCCTCGCACACATGATATCTACCTATCCCTTAATATAGATATGTGTCACACAAACTCCTTCTCCCTACTAGCAAGATGCCCATGCGTTGCACGGAACATCAAGATGCATTTGTATGATTAGTTTATCTTGTGGGAGAGAAGGATGAATGAGGGAAGCCCTTATTTGCAAATGTGGAGAGGGGTGTGGGTATCTTTTTGCAAAATTGCCATAGTTTCCTTCCTATCCGTCAGATATAGATCGGACGGCCTATATTGCAGGATGGCAGGCACACCATCATCACCAACTCTGTTTTTATAAGAGTAGAGATATCTAAGTGTCACTACCCCCCCACACCCACACACACACACACTTCCCGACATCAAAGGAGTAGGGTGACACCTCGATCTTGATACTAATCTATCTACTGGCTTCTCTCTCAAACACACACACACACACACAAACACTACCCGACACCGAAGGAGTAGCGTGGCACCTCGATGTTGATAGTAATCTATCTACTATCTTCTCTGTTAAACACACACACACACACACTCGCTAGTTGTGCCTCTGTGCCTACCGCGCACACTCTCGATACATCTTTCTCTCCCTCCCCCTCCCCACCCCACCCCCAACAATGACAGCAGAAGGGTGACAACTCGATCTGATCTTAATCTGTCAATTGGTTTCTCTCTCAAACATTGTTTCTCTGTGCCTCGCTGATACACACTCGATACATCTTCTCTCCGTAGCCCCCTCGATATGTAGACTTCTCGCGCATGCACAGCTGTAGTGACAATGATGCTGAACCCAGTGTGCCTTGTTTTTACCGGCCTAATGTGATAGTTTTCACCCTGTTTTCTGTTAATTAACAAGGCAACCTTTTCTTTGTTACTACTAGTGAATCTGAAATTATTTGGGGCAGACATAAAATATATCACTTCAAGCCAATTATCACAGTAACTATTTTAAAATAAACTAGCTAGATGCTCGTGCGTTGCACGGAACATCAAGATGCATTTGTATGAGTAGTTTATCTTGTGAGAGAAAAGGATGAACGAGGAAAGGCCTTATTTGCAAACGTGGAGAGGGGTGTGGGTATCTTTTTGCAAAATCGCCATAGTTTCCTTCCTATCCGTTAGATATAAATCTGACGACCTATATTGCAGGATGGCACGCACACCATCATCACCAACTCTGTTTTCTACAACCTCTATTCCTAAATATTTGTCTTTTTAGAGATTTCAACAAGTGACTACATACTGAGAAAAATGAGTTAATATACACTCTAAAATATGTCTACATACACATCCGTATGTGGTAGTCCATTTGAAATTTGAAAAAGAAAAATATTTAGGAATGGAGGGAGTATAAGAGTAGACATGGAGATATATATCTTGCATGGTCCACAACGAAATTGTGATGGACTGGTTAGCGCCGCACGCTCGCAACTCGATGACCTGAGTTCGAATTCTGTCTTTAACTTTAGATTTTTATATTATATATTATTTAATATATACTTCTTTCGCTATTTTACTGACAGTGGAACCCACAGAGTACTTAGCATACAAGATTAAGGATGGACGTGTTTCTTTTTAACTTTCTGTACGAAGCTGTAGCCACCCTGCAAGTCACGTGTACATTGTACATGCAATTAACTTTTTATAGAGGGAGAATCATACATGCAATTAACTCAAATGGATTGGATGTGACTCTATTATTTCCAGCATAAGAGCATCTCCAACGGCAGCCAGCAAATTTCCTCCCGCTTCCTTCCGCGGAGGACGACATCAAACGCCAGTGGCATACATTTTCACAACTCTAACCAACCAGATGAAATTCGTGCAACACGGACTGATTTCATATAAGCATGAAGGATTTCGTATAAAAAGCCGGATCTTCATATAAACAGGTGGATTTCATTACATTTACATGAACTGAGCGGTGCTAATCCGTCTCTCTTGGTATAATTAGTACTCCCTCCGTCCGAAAATACTTATCCTAGAAATGGATGTATCGAGACTGATTTTAGTTATAGATACATCCAATTTATCCATTCTTAGAACAAATATTTCCCGCCAGAGAGGGCGTACCTAATCTAAATGGCCGCCCGCGGATCCCTTTGTCTTCCTCTTGTCCGGCAGACACTTGCGGGGTCGACAAAGGTCCTCGGAAGAGACGAAGCAGCAAAGAAACCACCTGAATACGCAGTCGTCGCCTCAGCGGTGGCCTTCATGGGACCCAAGTGGCGGCGGCCTCCCGTGTTCTACCTCTCCTCGATGATGGCAGCGGACACGGAGGAGCTGGCCACCGACTCATCGCTCTCCACGCACCCGGCTTCTGTCTCTGCCTACATGGCACTGCCGCAGGCACGGGAGGCGCGCCCGTAGGCACGAGAGGCGCGCCCACAGACACGGGAGGCACGGCCACCGCAGACATTGGTGGCGTGGTACGACGCGGCAGCGATGACGCCCGTACTGCCGTGCTCGCCGCCATGCCGGTGTGGAGCAACTCGCCACTTCTCATCGATCTGAACTGGAGTGGTGAGTTGCTGAACCACGCGCCGGATTGGGGCGGCAACTGGCTCCGTCGGGCCAAGCGAGGTTGGTGAAACACCGAGCGGCCTCGCCCGTATCCGGAGGGCTCGGCGGGCCACCGAGCTGGGTAGTATGCCGGAGAACGGCTCCTCGAAAGCCAACGAAAGAGTGGAGAAAATGGTGAAGGAGGAGATGGGGGAGCAGCGGAGTGGTGCGATTCTTGCCTGTTGTCTGTCTGGCCTCGTTTAAATAGAGGGCGAACGGTAGGAGCTTAGCCGGCGTCTAGCCTCGTTTAAACTGAGGGCGGACGGGAGGAGCTCATTAGGCGTTGCGTTTAATTCCGGCCCACTCATGAACGGACGTGTGGCCGGAGTAGGTTTCTCGGTTTGCATGCGGGTTTAACGGAGGCGTTTGATGGAGGCGAGGAGGCGTGTTCAGCGGGGCATGCAGTGGGCGGCGCAGTACTATTAAATTTGACAGCGGGTGACACAGTTCCCCATATGGCTTTAATGCAGACGAGGGAGAGGGTAGCAGTTCCCGAAATGTTGAACGGCCAATGATGCATCCTCCTTCAATTAGCATCGTGAATGCATGAGGGAAGTAATGGGAGGAGGACCGGGAAAAGAGGCAGCACAATGTGAATGCAACACAATTTGCACTCATATGAAGGCGCCACTCCATTCCAATGCATCTACCACATCGTACACACCTTTGCATTTGCCTAAGCACCTACACTAAGCGCAAAAGTGCTCACTCCAGACCCATGGCGGCGATGCGCGCGAGCGGCCAGCGGCTGTGCCAGATGGTCCATGACGCCGGCCTGCGGCAGGCGTCGAGGATCGTCTCCAGATGATGTTGGCGACCGGCTGGTGGATGGCCGCCGTCGACGCCAACTACGACTCTCAGTTGGAACAGATGATCGCTGCCACCACCAACAAGTTCACCGTCGTTAGGAAGCTCGCGGATGAAATCGTCGTACTCCTCTAGCCCACGCGCCCGGACTCCTCATTGCCTGCCACCCTAATCGGCCTCCATGGCAAGAACATCTTTGAAGCACTAGTGGCCCTGCGACTGCCCGCCGACACCACGAAGAATGTCCACCAGTCGCGCTCGCCGCGAGGCGCCTCGCCCTGCAAGAATTCATCAACCTACACATCCACGTTGTCGGAGTAAATGGCCACGGGTAGCCTAACCGACTGCCCCTGGTTCTTCTGAAAAAATTATCAGGCCTTCGGGCCTCCAAGCACTCCGAGCATTGGGCGCCTTCCCAGGCCGGCTACCTCTGAAGCCGACTCCCGGAAGGCGACCCAGCCTCACCAACTCCTCCCCAGGACGACTATGGGGTGGCCGACTCCAAGAAGCCGGCCAAGAAGGACGCCGACTCCAAAGAGCCGGCCGAGACCACAACCACTCCAAGCCACTCCCACATAACGGCGACACGACGGGGTGTGGCCACAGTGCGGCCCACTACCCCCAAAGCCCGAGGCGGGCATGGCTATAGGAGGCCGTACAGGACGGCCGTCTCCCGCGCGGCTCGGCACTGTAGCCATGCTGGCCTCGACGTCACCCACGACCGACTCCCGTACGGCCCGCGGGCGGCGGGCCCCTTCAGCCAGAGAGAGGCATGAAGGCGGCCCGGCCTTTCCCAGTCGGCCAAGAGCGTAGCCGGCCTCCAGAAGCCGGCTACTCCCTTCCTCGAAGCAGGAGCCCCATTAAGGAGACAAGACGAGGTAAGGCTACAGTGATAGCCCCCGAGGCGGCCCACTGTAGCCACGCTTACCTCGACAAAGCCCTCGTCATCAGAGGCGCGGCTACAGTAAGCAGCCGCCGACAAGACCCTAGGCGGTGGGGCCGGCCTGTCGACCAAGTAGCCAGCAGCCGGCGGGACCCACCAGCCGGCGGGACCCAGTATCCGGCGGAGAAGCCGGCGAGCGTAGACACTGACGGCTGGGGCGAGAGCCCAGCCGGATTACCATTGTACCCCCGGGGGGTAGGCCTATATAAACCCCCCGGAGCACCCATGCAAAGGGTTGGCCTCTGAGCATAGAGTTGCCTTCTAAGCATAGCACACACACCATAGATAGAGAGAAGCAAGAGCTAGCCTTGTTCTTCTCCTCCCTTGATCTCAACAGCTCTAGGAGCGATTGTAGCTACCTTTCATCGATCTAGTGATCATGCGGAGACCCCGCGGAGCAGGACTAGGGGTGTTATCTCCTCGGAGAGCCCCGAACCTGGGTAAGATCCGCCGGCGTGCATGTCTTCGCCTCATCCCGTTTCCAGGCACCGGCGACGTTTTATTGGCTCCCACAATGATAAGCCATCCCTTGGCATATGTCGCACCAACCACCCGACACACGTGTACGAGCAAATCGTGTACATAGGTACCTACGAGGCCAGTGAGGACGCTACGATGTTGGCCTTCCTCAACCGGCTGGAAGCCTTGGATGCCTTTGCTGAGAAACACCTTGACCTCGCCACAAAAGCCGCCGCTCCTTAGCCGTTGGTCGGTGGCCCGGCGCACTGAGTTGAGGAGGAGGAGGTCATACGTAGATGGATGCGTCTTTCTTCTTGCCTCCTGTAACCACCACTGTGATCGCATCATCATGGCCTTAATTCTTATTGTGCTATTGCATTCTCGTTCCAGTCAATATAGACATGTGCGATCCCTTTGCTTAATTATATGCATCACTGTAACTAGTACTCCATCCGGCAATTCATAAGTTGTGCTTACCTTTTCCATCAACTTCGTGCAACGCACGGGCATCTTGCTAGAAACACTAGAACATGTAGGACCGCATGTGACCAAACCGACGATGCGCCAACCTAGCTACTACCCTGCTTATCTGGCGAAAATAGCCCCGCCCTAGCGTTTCCAATCATTATTTCTATCTATCAATCGTGCTAAGGAGCAGAACCAAATGTTACAATTTATACATGTTTCTCTACTCCTACTCCTATAAAAGACTCAGTTGGTGATGGTGGTGTGTCTACCATCTGTCGGTTCTGACCATTAGATCTACATCTAATGGCTGTGAGGTAAGTTGTGGCATTTTTGCAACAATAGCCCACTTCTCTGCTCCAATTTGCAGAAAACCCCTTATTATCTTGAAAGCAACCACATCCCTCCCTCACCTCATCAAAATAGCCTGAGAAATATATTTTGAGTGAAAAGTAATATATTTTTAGTGGTATATATGTATATCAAAACAAGAGTGATTTCATTCAAGTTTGTGAACAAGTACTACTATTCTACTACATTGGATCCGTTGCAACGCACGGGGACATTGCTAGTAAAAGGAAAAGGCCTGCCGCATTCGCATCGCACCCCCACACGCCTGGGAATCGGGAGTACTCCATGGCCCATCCGGCACGCCACATAGCTAGGGAAGGCATGTTGCCTAGCATTTTCACTTTCATGTGGGACCGCAGTTGAGCAAACCGACTATTGGCAAACCGCACCCTGCCCGCTGCGTTGGAAAACATAAACGAGGGGAAGATCTAGCTATAGCACGGAAGCCAAGAAATTTGGTGTCAGATGGGGCTCGTTGATAGAGTAGGAGCATTCCCTACTACTACTCCTACTAGTACGAAGTTTGTACTACAACTAGTACTACCACTATAAAACTAGGTACGTGCACGGCACAACATCGTCGGAACAAAAAATGGGAGGATCTTGTTTTGGGTGATTTATCTTTTTTCAGTCAATGTAGTATGAATAATATGATGTGGGGGGCACCCATGAAGCTTATGTGGCTTGGTTGCATGGCTAGGAAAGGTTAGAGAAAAATAAATAGATAATGTGTGTAGAGTGCACTCCAATAAATAGATATACTTTGGATCCATTGCAACGCACGGGCCGGCATATTCGTAGTAGTAAGAAAAAATTCTGGGTTTGGCACGAGCTCGTACCGCGGGAGCACCACAAGGCCTGCCGCAGGAGATACATTTCCCTCTCGGGGCCCACGGGACCGAGCTTCAGTTGCTTAGTGCACCGGACTATGAGTCAATTACATGTGGTCCTTAAATGCAGCTGGCCCACATGTCATTCTCATGGTGGTGGCATGGTTCGCGACTCACCCATTCGAGATGAACTGGCCGGTGGTGGCGTGGCCGTGGCGAGGGTGCCACAGCTAGGCGTCGGGGAGTTACGAGGCGTAGATGGCCACACCGATGGGTACTACCTGTAGTACAGAAGTACTCCAGCTGAGTATTGATGCCCGGGACAAAATGTGTCATAGCCGCTGGATGAAAATTCGATGGTGCGGGAGTATGAATCGGAGCACAGGAGCGAAGCAGGCAAACCGCGTCCAATTGGGTGTGGCTGTGGTAGAAACTTGATGGTCGCCACAGTTCAGCTGGCCCGCATGTCATGCACACAAAGGCAGAGGAGCGGTGGGGCCGAGAGGGATGAGGTGCACGTCGTGGGACGTTGTGCCGTGGGTTGGAGCGGCGAAGTGGGAATCGCGTGTGGCAGTGGTAGAAATGTGATGGTCACTGTGGTTCAACTTCCATGGACAAGGTGTCATGTCTGCTGACACATGCATTGCATACCGCTCACTACAAGGAGCAGTAGTAGAGAAAACTTGTTCCAAAGATACCATTTTTTCGATAAAATTCTCGAGATATCATTAGTTTTTACACATGGGATTACTCCTGCAAGGGTCAATCACAACAGGTGTTTTGTAAAAAATGCATCTTGATGTTCCCTTCAATGCACAGGCATCTTGCTAGTTATAGAAGAAGCCCACACGGACATCTTGCCGTAGGGTGTGCCACCGACCCGAACTAATGTTTTTTTCAGACGCTTAGGTGCACCGGATGCCGTGCCACGCTACAAAATGTAAAACAAACAGCTCCATTTTTTTAAAGCCTGTTATCTTCAAACCAGCCACACCCGTCCCTCACCTCATCAAAACAGCCCGAGGAATATATTTTGAGTGAAGCATGATTTATTTTTACTGATATATGTATATCAAAACTAGAGTGTTTATATTTCAATCCCGTGAACAAGTATTATTATATTACTTTGGATCCATTGCAACGCACGAGCCAGCACATTGGTAGTAGTAGTCTCTATCTCTAATCTCCAATCTTATAAAAAACAGAGTTGTTGATGATGGTGTGCCTGCCATCCTGCAGTATAGGCCATCCGATTTATATCTGACGGATATGAAGGAAACTATGGCAATTTTGCAAAAAGATACCCACACACTTCTCCACATTTGCAGATAAGGCCTTCCCTCGTTCATCCCTTTCTCCCTCAAGATTAAATACTCGTACAAATGTACCTTGATGTTCCGTGCAACGCACGGGCATCTTGCTAGTCTACTACTCTTATAAAAAATAGAATTGGTGATGATGGTGTGCCTGCCATCCGGCAATATAGGCTGTCTGATTTATATCTGACGGATGGGAAGAAAACTATGGCAATTTTGCAAAAAGATACCCACACCCCTCTCCACATTTGCAAATAAGGCATTCCCTCATTCATCCTTTTCTCTCACAAGATAAACTACTCATACAAATGCATCTTGATGTTACGTGCAACGCACGAGGATGTTTCCTTGGGGGTCTCTCCAACGCGCCGTGGCCGTAGTTGCAAGTTGACGCCCCTTGAGATGCCGATGTTGAGGGGAACTCGGATTTTGTCCGATGAGCAGGTCTGTGTCCATTTCCTAATTCTCCCCTGCCCACTGTTTCACAGGTTAGGCTCGGTACCAGTGGAGATTGGCTTGCATATGTACGGGAGGGTACCAACATCAATTTGCACAACATTTACAACGGTGACACCGTTCCCGTAGTCCAACATTCGGATCAGCCATGCAACGGGCCACCGCCTGAATTGGTACGATGGAACCACGGTGAGATTGAAGAAGATAGCAATCATGGAAGCCTCGATAAGGTCATCCGCCAACCAAAATTACACTCTCATCATGGTGTTCGACATCGTGATTGCTTTCACGAACCTTGCACATGGCGGTCAAAGGTGGACCATGCTATCTGCGACCGCTTTGTTGCCGTACGAGTACGAAGACGATGTGCTCCTTTCTAACTGCATCTTCGCGGTGACAAACCAGGGGACTTGTTTCGTATGGGACACATCCTATGGTATACTCCCTCTCTTCCAGTTTATTTGTTTTGAATTTTTTCATTTTATAAGTTCCAAATTCAAATTTAGAGCTCCCCATCACATGTTGAGATTACAATGTCCATTAAATCGTTGCGTGCATGTACTAGTAAGAAACAAATCTCGAGTTTGGCACGAGTTCGTGCAGCGGTAGCACCACAAGGCCTGGCGCAGGAGTTACATTTCCCTCTCGGGGCCCTCGGGACTGAGCTTCAGCGCCTTACTACACCTGCCTTTGAGTCAATAACATGTGGACCCGATAGGTGGCTGGTCCAGATGTAATGCTCCTGAAGGCACAGGGGCAGTGGGGCCGAGAGGGGTGAGCCGCAGTTCGGGGGACGTGTGCTGTCATGGGTTCGAGCGGCGTCGTGGGAATCGCATGTGGCTGTGGTAGAAACTTGATGCTAGCCACATTTCAAGTGGCCCACATGTCATGCACACAAAGGCAGAGGGGCGGTGCGGCCGAGAGGGGTGAGGCGCACGTCGGAGGACGTGGTGCCGTGGGTTGGAGCGGCGTCGTGGGAATCGCGAGTGGTAGTGGATGAAACGTGATGGTCACCGTAGTTGAACTTCCATGGACAAGCTATCATGTCTACGGACACATGCATTGCATACCGATCACTGGAAGAAGTAGTAGAGAAAGCTAGGCGGATAAATAGTTCCTTATAGTAGAGCGGACCGACGCTACTACTTGTTCCAAAGACATGCACACCATCGAAATAGTCCATCTATATCAATATACACAGAGCGGAAATATTTTTTTAGTAGAGAGGAAATAGTTCATCCATCCATAATGCCCTGCACCTGGTGTAGCTTCTTCTTCTTCTTCTTGTTCTCATTTTCTATGGGAGACGGCTTCGCAACAAGCTCTCTGGCCCTTGCAGCTATCTCGAAACTCACACGGGCATCGAGGGCAGCATATTTCATCCGCTCCTACGTCAAGGGATAATTCTCCCATCCAGATAACCTTAATGCCAGCGTCTTGTCACCCTTCTGAAGATTTGTTCTGAGGACAAAATTTGCTACGTCGAATAGCGATGGTGTCGGTTTATCACAATCTTCTACAGGAATTTTTATTTTGCTTTGAACGTCAGTGATGCTTTTCAAATCAAGGTTGTACGGCTCCAACTTCTGTTTGTCCCCCACAATGGCTGCCCCACAGAAGTATATGTCCTCCCGAGACAAGAAATTGTGAAGCTCACCTGGTCTGGAGGGCGCGTGTATGATGTGGTACACCAAAACATCATCTTCGAGGGACAGCTGAAGGACGGCGGCTCGTTGGATCTTCATAGTGGCACGCTCCGTGTACTCTGCATCGAGACCGATAACCTTCATCTCCACCTTTTGGAGGGAGTTGGATACATTGTTGATCCACTTCCGAACAACCCTTGAGTGGTCGGTGACGGTGGCAACTATGCTCAACGAGCCTTCGACGAGGACATGTTGGATGATACGTCTCCAATGTATCTATAAATTTTTATTATTCCATGCTGTTTTATTATCAATCTTGGATGTTTAATAATCATTTTATATCATTTTTTGGTACTAACCTATTGACATAGTGCCAAGTGCCAGTTGCTGTTTTTGCCATGTTTTTTACATCGCAGGAAGTCCAAATGCCACGAAACTCCACGATGATTTTTTATGGGCCAGAAGGAAGGCAATGGGCCTTGGTTGCACCTGGTGCGCCCTGGTGGGATTGCCCACCTCGGGTGCCCCCCGGACCGCCTCTTTGCTCTATAAATACCCCAATATTCCAGAAACCCTAAAGGCATCGACGAAATATTCATCCAGCCGCCGCAGAGTCCAGAACCACCAGATCCAATCTAGACACCATCACGGAGGGGTTCACCACTTCCATTGGTGCCTCTCCGATGATGCGTGAGTAGTTCTTTGTAGACCTTCGGGTCCGTAGTTAGTAGCTAGATGGCTTTCTCTCTCTCGCTGAATTCTCAATACAATGGTCTCTTGGAGATCCATATGACGTAACTATTTTTGCGGTGTGTTTGTTGGATCTGATGACCTTTGAGTTTATGATCAGTCATATCTTTTTATATCCATGAAAGTTATTTGAGTTTCTTTGATCTCTTATATGCATGATCTCTTATATCCTCATATTTCTTCTCCGATATTTGGGTTTTGTTTGGCCAACTTGATCTATTTATCTTGCGATGGGAAGAGGTGCCCGGTAGTGGGTTTGATCTTACGGTGCTTGATCCCAGCGACAGAAAGGGAACCGACACGTATGTATCGTTGCTACTAAGGATAAAAAGAAGAGATCTATATCTACCGCCATATAGATAAACGGATCTTGTCTACATCATGTCATCGTTCTTATTGCCTTACTCCGTTTTTCCATGAACTTAATACACTAGATGCATGCTGGATAGCGGTCGATGTGTGGAGTAATAGTAGTAGATGCAGGCAGGAGTTGGTCTACTAATCTTGGACGTGATGCCTATGTAATGATCATTGCCTGGATATTGTCATAATTATTTGAAGTTCTATCAATTGCCCGACAGTAATTTGTTTACCCACAGTTTGCTATCTATCTCGAGAGAAGCCACTAGTGAAACCTACAACCGCGAGTCTTCTTTCTCATATATTCGCTTTGCGATCTATTTTATTTGCTCTTTTTATTCAGATCTATTAAACCAAAAATACAAAATTACTTTTCTATGCTTTATTTTATTTGCGATCTATTATTTCAATCTATTACAACTTTCTCCCATCATCACGCAATTTCTGGCGCCGTACCTCGAAAGGGATTGACAACCCCTTTAACACATCGGGTTGCGAGGTGTTGTTATTTGTGTGCAGGGGCTGTTTACGTTGTGTTGCTTGGTTCTCCTACTGGTTCGATAACCTTGGTTTCATAACTAAGGGAAATACCTACCGCCGCTATGCTGCATCATCCCTTCCTCTTTGGGGAAAAAACTGACGTAGCTTCAAGCGACATCATTGGACGCTAAAAACCTGCATCTCGATCTCTTTCACCATTTGGAACCGCTGGACCGGAGGGCTATGGTTTGGAGAATTAGGATTAGATGGCTAGTCTACCTGAAGAAGATGATTATTTAAAGGGGATCCGAAATTACTCCAGGAGTATGTGAAGAGGTTAAAACAATGTGAATGCAGTGTGGTTTGGATGCAAATGAAGATGAAGAAGAGGTGAAGAAGCCGAGGAAAATCGGTTCCCGGTGGAGATGTAAATGGGAGAAGTGGCCTGCAGGCAGTTGATTAGACGGCTAGGTAGACTAAACGAAAAGGATATGCAAGTAGACTGAGGAGTGGTACCTGTCTATGTACGTGCCCATCCTTCTAGTGCTACATGTGCCACTGGCTAGTTGAGGTCACTCTTTCGAATCACCGTGGCGAGACATTTTATGATTCCTTTTTATTTCTGCACCCCTCCTGACAGGTGGGACCTATGCAAACGGATATATAAAAAATGTGTCGTAGCTGGTTCAGATGGATATTGGCGCGTGCGTGGGAGACACAACATTCTCTGGTTAAGGAATATGCAGTTATTCTCAAAAAAGAAAAAAAGCCTTCTTCGCTCTTTCGCATGCACGATAATTTGGATCTGCTCGCAATATGGATGATACCGGGAGGATGAAGTGAACCCAGAGGCTTGCTAGCACGGGAGCCTATTTCCGCTATACAGTACTACTCATGTTCCTACTACTCCTACTAGTAGTAGTACAACTATGGTACACTTGATGGTCAAAAAATTATTCATCCGGTCCTCACAGTGAAGTGACAAGACCCTGCGCCCGAGGTTACACCAGTCCAGGCGACGTGTTCGGGTTACCAAAGTTAGCCTCACCTTGTGCACTGTGCAGTCAATGTCACCACCGCTGTATAGCTTGCCTCGCCTCGTCTCCCTCTCCCCTAGCACGACTCCATCTCCATCTCCGTCTCGCCGGAGATCCTAAGGTCACTCTTCATCATCTCAATATGCCCCCGCGTACCCTCGCCTCGCTCACCTCCCCGAGTACTACTATTCCCTCGCTAGCCGCTCTAGCACCGAGAGCATTATCCCCCATAAATCAAGCCCCCCAAAACCCCACCTTCCAAACTCGACCATGGCCGAACGCGAACCGCGCAGCATCAATATGAGCCGCAATTGGGGCAATCTCCCCAGTGACATCCTCGACCTCTGTTGTTCGTGTATGGATATGTTGAGTGCCCTACGGCTGGCTGCATGCTCGTGGAACATGCACACAACCATCGTCAAGGCGAGGCCTAAGCTTTTCAAGACACCCTACTTGCTTCTATCTGGTCTTGCGAGATTTGCTCACCATGATACGGAGGCGTACATGATGGCCCTCGACTTCAATCCGACCTCCATTAGCCGAAGCTTCTTTGCAGGTATGTAGTGGGTCACCATACATCATTTCCCTCGACTTCGATCCAATCGCCATCGCCCGAAACTTCTTGGCAGGTATGTATTGGGTCGCCATGAGCTCCCACTGGATGGCTGCCGTCAGACAAGACCGGAAAAAGTTGGTGCTCGTGAACTTCCACACCTCCCATGAGATTATCCTTCCTGCGTTGGATTATATAGGGTTTTACCGTCGCGGTCCAAGTCATCTAGATTACGAAGTCAGTTGGACGCACCTTGTTTTGCAGAAGATTGTAATCTGCCAAGTGCCCACACGAGATGCGAATTACGCAGACTTCAAGCTAATTGCCTTGTTCGATCGCGGACTCGCCTATCTTTCCGCTGGTGCCTTCTTTAGCTGGAGACAGCTCACCTCGCAGTGGATCGTCAAAGCTGATACACACTTCTGTGATGCTATTGAACACAATGGCATCATCTAAGCGATCGACAAAGCAGATGGCACCATGTATTGCTGGGACGACGCGTGTAAGTTGTTTCCGTCTAATGTTAATGATGACGCCATGACACTGTTAAACTTTTTGTGATGATTGACATATCCATGTTTGAGCAGAATTCGAGTAGAACTATGGCAATGTATTAGAGACGCCATAAATGAGCTATATTTGGAATGAGTTAATTCATGCGATTGTGACCATGTCATTACAGCCAATTTGTACCCTTGAATAATCAAACGGTTAGGAAGATATGCATATTCTCCTTATTTTTTAATAATCTATATACTACTAAATATCAGTGTGTATCAATGGCCATGTTAGTTTTCTCATTTTCATGATGTAGAAACATGCATCACACTATTGGTTTCATCTAACCATACATTAGGGAAGTAAATGTGCATATGGAGAACTCTATATTTGGAAGTAGTGAAATCCTGTAATGCTTACCTAGTGTACATACCTATATTCGCCCTTCAGCAATCAATGGCTAGAACAATATCCTCACAAAACATTTGCCCACAGAACATGAGTATATAACAATGCTGTTGGAAATATGCCCTAGAGGCAATAAGAAATGGTTATTATTATATTTCTTTGTTCATGGTAATTGTCTATTGTTCATGCTATAATTGTATTGTCCGGAAATCGTAATACATGTGTGAATACATAGACCACAACGTGTCCCTAGTAAGCCTCTAGTTGACTAGCTCGTTGATCAACAGATAGTCATGGTTTCCTGAATATGGACATTGGATGTCATTGATGACGGGATCACATCATTAGGAGAATGATGTGATGGACAAGACCCAATCCTAAGCATAGCATAAAAGATCGTGTAGTTTCGTTTGCTAGAGCTTTTCCAATGTCAAGTATCTTTTCCTTAGACCATGAGATCGTGCAACTCCCGGATACCGTAGGAGTGCTTTGGGTGTGCCAAACGTCACAACGTAACTGGGTGACTATAAAGGTGCACTACGGGTATCTCCGAAAGTGTCTGTTGGGTTGGCACGGATCGAGACTGGGATTTGTCACTCCGTGTGACGGAGAGGTATCTCTGGGCCCACTCGGTAATGCATCATCATAATGAGCTCAATGTGACTAAGGCGTTAGTCACGGGATCATGCATTGCGGTACGAGTAAAGAGACTTGCCGGTAACGAGATTGAACAAGGTATTGGGATACCGACGATCGAATCTCGGGCAAGTAACATACCGATTGACAAAGGGAATTGTATACGGGATTGACTGAATCCTCGACATCGTGGTTCATCCGATGAGATCATCGTGGAACATGTGGGAGCCAACATGGGTATCCAGATCCCGCTGTTGGTTATTGACCGGAGAGGCGTCTCGGTCATGTCTGCATGTCTCCCGAACCCGTAGGGTCTACACACTTAAGGTTCGGTGACGCTAGAGTTGTAAAGATATGTGTATGCGGAAACCCGAAAGTTGTTCGGAGTCCCGGATGAGATCCCGGACGTCACGAGGAGTTCCGGAATGGTCCGGAGGTGAAGAATTATATATAGGAAGTCAAGTTTCGGCCACCGGGAAAGTTCCGGGGGTTGCCGGTATTGTACCGGGACCACCGGAAGGGTCCCGGGGGTCCACCGGGTGGCGCCACCTATCCCGGAGGGCCCCGTGGGCTGAAGTGGGAAGGGAACCAGCCCCTAGTGGGCTGAGCGCCCCCCATGGGCCTCCCCCCTGCGCCTAGGGTTGGGAACCCTAGGGTGGGGGGGCTTCCCACTTGCCTTGGGGGGCAAGGCACCCCCCTGGCCGCCGCCCCCCACCCTAGATGGGTTTGGCCGGCGCCCCCCTCCCAAGGGGGCCTATATAAAGGGGGGGAGGGAGGGCAGCAATACTACAGCCTTGGGCGCCTCCCTCTCCCCCTGCAACACCTCTCTCTCTCGTATATGCTTGGCGAAGCCCTGCCGGCATCCCGCTACATCCACCACCACGCCGTCGTGCTGCTGGATCTCCATCAACCTCTCCTTCCCCCTTGCTGGATCAAGAAGGAGGAGACGTCGCTGCACCATACGTGTGTTGAACGCGGAGGTGCCGTCCGTTCGGCACTCGGTCATCGGTGATTTGGATCACGGCGAGTACGACTCCGTCATCCACGTTCATTGGAACTCTTCCTCTCGCGATCTACAAGGGTATGTAGATGCACTCCTTTCCCCTCGTTGCTAGTATACTCCATAGATGCATCTTGGTGAGCATAGGAAAATTTTAAAATTATGCTACGATTCCCAACAGTGGCATCATGAGCCAGGCCTATGCGTAGTTACTATGCACGAGTAGAACACAAAGAAGTTGTGGGCGTTGATGTTGCCAATTCTTCTTGCCGCTACTAGTCGTTTCTTGTTTCGGCGGCATTGTAGGATGAAGCGGCCCGGACCGACCTTACACGTACGCTTACGTGAGACAGGTTCCACCGACTGACATGCACTAGTTGCATAAGGTGGCTAGCGGGTGTCTGTCTCTCCTACTTTAGTCGGAACGGATTCGATGAAAAGGGTCCTTATGAAGGGTAAATAGAAATTGGCAAATCACGTTGTGGTCATACGTAGGTAAGAAAACGTTCTTGCTAGAAACCTACAAACCACGTAAAAACTTGCAACAACAATTAGAGGACGTCTAACTTGTTTTTGCAGCATGTGTTATGTGATGTGATATGGCCAGAAGATGTGATGAATGATATATGTGATGTATGAGATTGATCATATTCTTGTAATAGGAATCACGACTTGCATGTCGATGAGTATGACAACCGGCAGGAGCCATAGGAGTTGTCTTTATTATTTTGCATGACCTGCGTGTCATTGAATAACGCCATGTAAATTACTTTACTTTGTTGCTAAACGCGTTAGCCATAGAAGTAGAAGTAATCGTTGGCGTGACGACTTCATGAAGACACGATGATGGAGATCATGATGATGGAGATCATGGTGTCATGCCGGTGACGAAGATGATCATGGTGCCCCGAAGATGGAGATCAAAGGAGCATGATGATATTGGCCATATCATGTCACTATTTGATTGCATGTGATGTTTATCATGTTTTTGCATCTTATTTGCTTAGAACGACGGTAGTAAGTAAGGTGATCCCTTTAATAATTTCAAGAAAGTGTTCACCCTAACTGTGCACCGTTGCGAAGGTTCGTTGTTTCGAAGCACCACGTGATGATCGGGTGTGATAGATTCTAACGTTCGCATACAACGGGTGTTGACGAGCCTAGCATGTACAGACATGGCCTCGGAACACACGCAATACACTTAGGTTGACTTGACGAGCCTAGCATGTACAGACATGGCCTCGGAACACGGAGGACCGAAAGGTCGAGCATGAGTCGTATAGAAGATACGATCAACATGGAGATGTTCACCGATCTTGACTAGTCCGTCTCACGTGATGATCGGACACGGCCTAGTTAACTCGGATCATGTTTCACTTAGATGACTAGAGGGATGTCTATCTGAGTGGGAGTTCATTGAGTAATTTGATTATATGAACTTAATTATCATGAACTTAGTCTAAAATCTTTACACTGTCTTGTAGATCAAATGGCCAACGTTGTCCTCAATTTCAACGCGTTCCTAGAGAAAACCAAGCTGAAAGATGATGGCAGCAACTATACGGACTGGGTCCGGAACCTGAGGATCATCCTCATAGTAGCCAAGAAAGATTATGTCTTAGAAGCACCGCTAGGTGAAGCACCAATCCCTGAAAACCAAGACGTTATGAATGCTTGGCAATCACGTGCTGATGATTACTCCCTCGTTCAGTGCGGCATGCTTTACAGCTTAGAACCGGGTCTCCAAAAGCGTTTTGAGAAACATGGAGCATATGAGATGTTCGAGGAGCTGAAACTGGTTTTTCAAGCTCATGCCCGGGTCGAGAGATATGAAGTCTCCGACAAGTTCTTCAGCTGTAAAATGGAGGAGAATAGTTCTGTTAGTGAGCACATACTCAGAATGTCTGGGTTACACAACCGCTTATCCCAGCTGGGAGTTAATCTCCCGGATGACGCGGTCATTGACAGAATCCTCCGGTCGCTTCCACCAAGCTACAAGAGCTTTGTGATGAACTACAATATGCAGGGGATGGAAAAGACCATTCCTGAGGTATATTCAATGCTGAAATCAGCGGAAGGGGAGATCAGAAAAGAACATCAAGTGTTGATGGTGAATAAAACCACTAAGTTCAAGAAGGGCAAGGGTAAGAAGAACTTCAAGAAGGACGGCAAGGGAGTTGCCGCGCCCGGTAAGCCAGTTACTGGGAAGAAGTCGAAGAATGGACCCAAGCCTGAAACTGAGTGCTTTTATTGCAAGGGAAGTGGTCACTGGAAGCGGAACTGCCCCAAATACTCAGCGGACAAGAAGGCCGGCAACACCAAAGGTATATGTGATATACATGTAATTGATGTGTACCTTACCAGTACTCGTAGTAGCTCCTGGGTATTTGATACCGGTGCAGTTGCTCATATTTGTAACTCAAAACAGGAACTACGGAATAAACGGAGACTGGCGAAGGACGAGGTGACGATGCGCGTCGGGAATGGTTCCAAGGTCGATGTGATCGCCGTCGGCACGCTACCTCTGCATCTACCCACGGGATTAGTTTTAAACCTCAATAATTGTTATTTAGTGCCAGCTTTGAGCATGAACATTGTATCTGGATCTCGTTTAATTCGAGATGGCTACTCATTTAAATCTGAGAATAATGGTTGTTCTATTTATTTGAGAGATATGTTTTATGGTCATGCCCCGCTGGTCAATGGTTTATTTTTGATGAATCTCGAACGTGATGTTACACATATTCATAGTGTGAATACCAAAAGATGTAAAGTTGATAACGATAGTCCCACATACTTGTGGCACTGCCGCCTTGGTCACATTGGTGTCAAGCGCATGAAGAAGCTCCATGCAGATGGACTTTTGGAGTCTCTTGATTACGAATCATTTGACACGTGCGAACCATGCCTCATGGGTAAGATGACCAAGACTCCGTTCTCCAGAACAATGGAGCGAGCAACCAACTTATTGGAAATCATACATACCGATGTGTGCGGTCCAATGAGTGTTGAGGCTCGCGGAGGATATCGTTATGTTCTCACTCTCACTGATGACTTAAGTAGATATGGGTATGTCTACCTAATGAAACACAAGTCTGAAACCTTTGAAAAGTTCAAGGAATTTCAGAGTGAGGTTGAGAATCAACGTGACAGGAAAATAAAATTCTTACGATCAGATCGTGGTGGAGAATATTTAAGTCACGAGTTTGGTACACACTTAAGGAAATGTGGAATAGTTTCACAACTCACGCCGCCTGGAACACCTCAGAGAAATGGTGTGTCCGAATGTCGTAATCGCACTCTATTGGATATGGTGCGATCTATGATGTCTCTTACCGATTTACCGCTCTCATTTGGGGCTATGCTTTAGAGACTGCCGCATTCACTTTAAATAGGGCTCCGTCGAAATCCGTTGAGACGACACCGTATGAATTATGGTTTGGGAAGAAACCTAAGCTGTCGTTTCTAAAAGTTTGGGGATGCGATGCTTATGTCAAGAAACTTCAACCTGAAAAGCTCGAACCCAAGTCGGAAAAATGCGTCTTCATAGGATACCCCAAGGAAACTATTGGGTATACCTTCTACCTCAGATCCGAAGGCAAGATCTTTGTTGCCAAGAATGGGTCCTTTCTAGAGAAGGAGTTTCTCTCGAAAGAATTGAGTGGGAGGAAAGTGGAACTTGATGAGGTGATAGTCACCCCTTCCGAACCGGAAAGTAGCACAGCGCGGGAAAATGTTCCTGTGGTGCCTACACCGACTGGGGAGGAAGTTAATGATGATGATCATGAAGCTTCGGATCAAGTTACTACTGAACTTCGTAGGTCCACAAGGACACGTTCCGCACCAGAGTGGTACGGCAACCCTGTCCTGGAAATCATGTTGTTAGACAACGGTGAACCTTCGAACTATGAAGAAGCGATGGCGGGCCCAGATTCCGACAAATGGCTAGAAGCCATGAAATCTGAGATAGGATCCATGTATGAAAACGAAGTATGGACTTTGACTGACTTGCCCGATGATCGGCGAGCCATAGAAAACAAATGGATCTTTAAGAAGAAGACAGACGCGGATGGTAATGTGACCATCTACAAAGCTCGACTTGTCGCTAAGGGTTATCGACAAGTTCAAGGGGTTGACTACGATGAGACTTTCTCACCCGTAGCGAAGCTGAAGTCCGTCCGAATCATGTTAGCAATTGCCGCATACTATGATTATGAGATATGGAAGATGGACGTCAAAACGGCATTCCTTAACGGCTTCCTTAAGGAAGAGTTGTATATGATGCAGCCGGAAGGTTTTGTCGATCCTAAGAATGCTAACAAAGTATGCAAGCTCCAACGCTCAATCTATGGGCTGGTGCAAGCATCTCGGAGTTGGAACATTCGCTTTGATGAGATGATCAAAGCGTTTGGGTTTACACAGACTTATGGAGAAGCCTGTGTTTACAAGAAAGTGAGTGGGAGCTCTGTAGCATTTCTCTTATTATATGTGGATGACATATTATTGATGGGAAATGATATAGAATTCTTGGAAAGTATAAAGGCCTATTTGAATAAGTGTTTTTCAATGAAGGACCTTGGAGAAGCTGCTTATATATTAGGCATCAAGATCTACAGAGATAGATCGAGACGCCTCATTGGTCTTTCACAGAGTACATACCTTGACAAGATATTGAAGAAGTTCAATATGGATCAGTCCAAGAAGGGGTTCTTGCCTGTATTGCAAGGTGTGCAATTGAGCACGGCTCAATGCCCGACCACGGCAGAAGATATAGAAAAGATGAGTGTCATCCCCTATGCCTCGGCCATAGGGTCTATTATGTATGCCATGCTGTGTACCAGACCCGATGTAAACCTTGCCGTAAGTTTGGTAGGAAGGTACCAAAGTAATCCCGGCATGGAACACTGGACAGCGGTCAAGAATATCCTAAAGTACCTGAAAAGGACCAAGGATATGTTTCTCGTTTATGGAGGTGACGAAGAGCTCGTCGTAAAGGGTTACGTCGACGCTAGCTTCGACACAGATCTGGATGACTCGAAGTCACAAACCGGATACGTGTATATTTTGAATGGAGGAGCAGTAAGCTGGTGCAGTTGCAAGCAAAGCGTCGTGGCGGGATCTACATGTGAAGCGGAGTACATGGCAGCCTCGGAGGCAGCACAGGAAGCAGTCTGGATGAAGGAGTTCATTACCGACCTAGGGGTGATTCCCAATGCGTCGGGCCCAATGACTCTCTTCTGTGACAACACTGGAGCTATTGCCCTTGCGAAGGAGCCCAGGTTTCACAGGAAGACCAGGCATATCAAGCGTCGCTTCAACTCCATTCGTGAAAGTGTTCAAAATGGAGACATAGATATTTGTAAAGTACATACGGACCTGAATGTAGCAGATCCGTTGACTAAACCTCTCCCTAGGGCAAAACATGATCAACACCAGGACGCAATGGGTGTTCGATTCATCACAATGTAACTAGATTATTGACTCTAGTGCAAGTGGGAGACTGTTGGAAATATGCCCTAGAGGCAATAATAAATGGTTATTATTATATTTCTTTGTTCATGGTAATTGTCTATTGTTCATGCTATAATTGTATTGTCCGGAAATCGTAATACATGTGTGAATACATAGACCACAACGTGTCCCTAGTAAGCCTCTAGTTGACTAGCTCGTTGATCAACAGATAGTCATGGTTTCCTGACTATGGACATTGGATGTCATTGATAACGGGATCACATCATTAGGAGAATGATGTGATGGACAAGACCCAATCCTAAGCATAGCATAAAAGATCGTGTAGTTTCGTTTGCTAGAGCTTTTCCAATGTCAAGTATCTTTTCCTTAGACCATGAGATCGTGCAACTCCCGGATACCGTAGGAGTGCTTTGGGTGTGCCAAACGTCACAACGTAACTGGGTGACTATAAAGGTGCATTACGGGTATCTCCGAAAGTGTCTGTTGGGTTGGCACGGATCGAGACTGGGATTTGTCACTCCGTGTGACGGAGAGGTATCTCTGGGCCCACTCGGTAATGCATCATCATAATGAGCTCAATGTGACTAAGGCGTTAGTCACGGGATCATACATTGCGGTACGAGTAAAGAGACTTGCCGGTAACGAGATTGAACAAGGTATTGGGATACCGACGATCGAATCTCGGGCAAGTAACATACCGATTGACAAAGGGAATTGTATACGGGATTGACTCAATCCTCGACATCGTGGTTCATCCGATGAGATCATCGTGGAACATGTGGGAGCCAACATGGGTATCCAGATCCCGCTGTTGGTTATTGACCGGAGAGGCGTCTCGGTCATGTCTGCATGTCTCCCGAACCCGTAGGGTCTACACACTTAAGGTTCGGTGACGCTAGGGTTGTAGAGATATGTGTATGCGGAAACCCGAAAGTTGTTCGGAGTCCCAGATGAGATCCCGGACGTCACGAGGAGTTCCAGAATGGTCCGGAGGTGAAGAATTATATATAGGAAGTCATGTTTCGGCCACCGGGAAAGTTTCGGGGGTTACCGGTATTGTACCGGGACCACCAGAAGGGTCCCGGGGGTCCACCGGGTGCGGCCACCTATCCCGGAAGGCCCCGTGGGCTGAAGTGGGAAGGGAACCAGCCCCTAGTGGGCTGGGCGCCCCCCATGGGCCTCCCCCCTGCGCCTAGGGTTGGGAACCCTAGGGTGGGGGGCTTCCCACTTGCCTTGGGGGGCAAGGCACCCCCCTGGCCGCCGCCCCCCACCCTAGATGGGTTTGGCCGGCGCCCCCCCTCCCAAGGGGGCCTCTATAAAGGGGGGAGGGAAGCAATACTACAGCCTTGGGCGCCTCCCTCTCCCCCTGCAACACCTCTCTCTCTCGTATATGCTCGGCGAAGCCCTGCCGGCATCCCGCTACATCCACCACCACGCCGTCATGCTGCTGGATCTCCATCAACCTCTCCTTCCCCCTTGCTGGATCAAGAAGGAGGAGACGTCGCTGCACCGTACGTGTGTTGAACGCGGAGGTGCCGTCCGTTCGGCACTCGGTCATCGGTGATTTGGATCACGGCGAGTACGACTCCGTCATCCACGTTCATTGGAACGCTTCCGCTCGCGATCTACAGGGGTATGTAGATGCACTCCTTTCCCCTCGTTTCTAGTATACTCCATAGATGCATCCTGGTGAGCGTAGGAAAATTTTAAAATTATGCTATGATTCCCAACAAATGCATGGTCTGTTAGTTTCCTTGACGAATTTGTTTGTGAGGACAGAACACGATTACATCACATGCATGACATGGTAGTTTCCTGTGAAGAATCGATTGCGAGACAATATGAGTATAACCATGCATGGCACTTCTGTAACCCAGTATACATTTCCCTGTATTTTCCTCCTAGTTCCAACAGGGATATATCAATGTTGTTTCTTGCATTATCCTACTCATACTCTGAACAATGCTGATCTTACATTAACAATGCCTGTCCTTTTTGATATGATGCAGTGTCCCTACAGTTACTTCCCTTTGTAATCACACCTCCTTTGCCAAAAATAGGGGAGCACAACTGGTTCCTCGCTCGATCAGACGACGACGAAAGACTGGTGATCATTCGGACACATGAGACGAAAAAGTTATATTGCAAAAAACCCACTGTATACAAGCACCGTGAAATACGTGAGTATCCGAACAGTGGCTGTTACGTCTATGAGCAGGATACCAGCTTGTTGGGGCCTTCAGGATTTTTGAGTTGGAGGCGGGTAAACAGCCTTGGTTCACACTCTCTGTTTCTCGGACTCAATTATCCGATTAACCAGGAGATCACCGTTGGCAAGGACCTTGATGGCAGAGAGGCTCTGTTTGCTAGGGAAAACTGTGTCTACACGGCGAGCCCTAGGACTTCGGGAGCAAACTCCCCTGATTGTCAACGATATAGCCTGCAGCCAAAAGAATGTGAGAATGACAAAGGTATCTGGATTAACTTTGATCCTTGGATGTCTCAAGTCTAACAGTTAGTGATGTGGTTCAAGCCTTCAGGTTGATAGGTAATTAGGTTGTTGCGTCGAAAGGGTGGAGTGCTGGTGTCTTTGGATCACTGGTCGCTAAAGCAGGGCTGCAAATTATGATGGTGTTGGATCATCCCTCTTGGAATGACTTGTTTTCTTTGCTGCTTGTTCTGGATGGATAGTTCTCTCTTTTGTTATGCATATTCCTTGTCATTTGGTCATGCTCGTCTATGTCACTCTTACTATGTAATGGTTGCCTCTATTTAGAATTTCATTCTCGTCTGGATCACGAGAGTCTGAGCGCTGCAGATGGGTGCGTTTTGGTGGTGTAGCAAGACTTGTTATGAACTATCATGTCTTGCTGTTTATGTTAGTAGTAGTCACTAGTCAGTGTTTGAATATTGTATATATCGTTGTTTTGAACTGTTTATTGTCTCGAACTGCAGGTGGGCTAAATGAGGGCATCACCATTCTCCAGTGTTCAGAGTATATCTCCTTTTTTCAAGTTATAATTTGAGCTCAGTGTCTTTTCGATGATGTACACTTGGTTGGGCCAGTGAGGTGTTGTTGAATATGGGCCGAGTAGTAACGCAATGCCAAACAGGTCAATTATGACTCTCAGGCCGGGCTCTCAAAAGATCCTCAAAAAAACGCCGGGCTCTCAAAAAAATAAAGAATAAGGACTCTTAGGCCGACATGTGGGCGCCACCAGTGTTTTTGTGCGCTTGCGTGCCGAGAGCATATTGGCGCGTGTTCGAAGTTCATGCTACATTTTCATCCCCAATCTCCCGCCCCTCCCCCACCTCTGGAATCTCGATTCCTACTCCAGTTCCCCCAAATCCTCCTCCTGTAATCCCTGTACTCAAGTGCACTATCATGTCGCCGGTCAACGCGGATATCCGAGCCAGAGATACTCAGGTACGTCCTGCCTTCAGGCGCTACGTGTTGTTGCTCAACAGTGGCATGGCGGCGCTTGACGACCACTTTGCCGGCAAAGTGCTGATGGTAACCATCAATAGCGACCGGCCTCTCGTCTCGCCGGACGACCTTGTCAAAGCTCTTGGCATTGCGCACGGCATCCAAATAAGTGACTTGCTAGTCGAAGTCTGTCCGCCGCCGGCTAATTTCTTCGTCAGGTTCTGGACAATTTTCGATTGCAGTCATGTGTTTCCCGGCGTTTTTTCTGCGATGGCGCGCTGGTGAGCTTTGATCGGTGGCACCCAAGATGGGGCTCGGTGCCCTCTAAGCTTGAGTTTTTAACAAAGCTTACCTTCCACAGCATGCCTCGACGTGCTTGGAACAGCGAGTCCATGAATGAGGTTATCAACAACCTTGGAGGTGAGCTCGTAAGTATGTTCATTCCTCCAGACAGTTGGGCTCTGACGGTTATGGCATGGATGAAGAAGCCGTCCACCATACGAAGGTGATTGTTGTTGAGATACCGGTGCAGGAAACGGGGTCGTACTATTCATGCCACCAAGGCCGCCGCAGACCATGTTAGGGATGTACCTGTATCGAGTGTTCGTTAATGTCGAAGAAGTGGTCAATCCATCAATCCAAGTCCTGCCGCCGCCGCTGGTGCGAGGGTCCGTCGACGACGTCCATTATAGGAGTCAACGTTAGACTTTCCCCGTGTTGCTCGGAACGATGGATGGCGCAGGGCCTACTCCATCGCGCGGCGGAGGCCACTACTTCTTTGGGAGAAGAGGCAGGGCTGGCTGCCTCGATGTGCTCTAATTTGAGGTAACAACTGAATCTTGTCAGATACTAGTTAAATCCGAGCTATGGGTGTGAAGCACTGATGTGCTAGTACATTTGATTGTGACATGTTCTATTTTTGTACCTGAACTTTTTTTCGAAAGGGTTGTACGTCAACTTAATGTGCTAGCAGAACAAATTGTGTTGTCTGTCTGTTTTCTTTGCACAGCATTCAAGATATTTCCCCGTCATTGATAAAGACGATGAACCATTATGTATGAGTTCGTTGGTTTCAACATAGCCCTACCCGTAGCGATCCACTGCTTCCACCATGATTGTGCCGCCTGCGTGAAATTTTTGTATGCAAGTTCAATGTGCTATGATGTTCTATATGATTGTGTCAACTATATAAGTTTTTACTGAGCATCAGCAATGCATATGGCTGAAAGATGTATTTACGAGCATCGAGCGATGGGTCTCTCTCACACACACACACACGCGCACACACGCACAAGTGGGACCCGTTGAATTATTTCTTTGCTCGTGACAGCTTTTAATTAGGTTCCACTGTACTCTAACTTTTTTCTTGAGTTACTAATTGAGCTCAGTGACTTCAAAAAGTTGTACAGAAGCCTTGTTTAGGCCTTTCTGGCGTCGCTGAATGTGGCTGAGTAGCCATGTAAGGTTGTACTGTACTACACAGGCCATTTTTTTGAACATCACCAATAGAACTGGGCTGATAGTTGTACAGAATATCTGGGTCAACTTGTTATTCTCCGCCCCGCTGGGCTGCATATCTTTCCTAGGAGGGATGCATTAGGTTTAACAAGAAAATGGGCTTTAAGAAATAATAAATGGGATGTAATTATGAAAACTGGGCAGTAACTATAAAAAATGCACCAAACACGTAATTAGTTTAATAAAAATATTATTATTGGAATTTGAAATTTTAAATTTCATTACTTGTTGCGCGCACAATATTTCGTTGGATTTTTATGTAATACAAATTTATTTTGAAATTATATTTAATCTGACTAGAAATTTCGGGATAAAAATATTTCGGATCCTATCAAATTGTGGGAAATTCTATTGAATTCTGTTTTGAGCGGTTGGTTGGAATTATTAATCGTTGTCCTAGCTAGAAAATGGGCTGTAATTTTAACAAACTATAAATGGGCTGTAGTAAATTACATTAGAATTCAAAAATGGGTTGTACATTCTTACAAATCGCAAATGGGATATATGTTCTCTACCACACACTTGTGGGCCTACTAAGTTGACGCGGCAACTAAAAAAACTAAGTTGAAGCGTATGCAAGGCTTTGTCAACTTATAGTCAACACACGGCATTGGATGTCCATCCAACAGATGTTGTGCTTCTTCTTCAATCTCGGATATTCTTGCTTCAGCCGCCCAAAAAATGATTCCTCCCCCTGACATCTGGGGCGCACTGTTTCGGAGGCTCACCTGTGGGCCTACTAAGTTGATGCGTACCAAGGGCTTTGTCAACTTAGTCAATATAAATGATTCTAGCTACAGTGACCGTACGATGTCCATCCAACGGTCGTCGTGCTTCTTCAACCTCTGGTCTTCTTGCTCCAGCCGCCAAAACTAGCGCCGGCCGTATCGCCTGCTCCTGCCTCCCGTGTTCGGCTGTGCTGCCACCGCTGGCCATGCCATACCTTTATACTCACCCACACCTCCTGTTATTCTCCGGCGAGGGCAGCCTCACACCGCAGCCGAAGCAGTCAACCCACGTACTCCCCTCCGCGTGGGCATCCACTGCCGCATATTCCCCGCCTCCGTGTCGTTCCCTTCCTAGGCCTCGTCGTCGTCCACCGCTTGGTGCTCTCGGTGCGGCGTGGTCAACATGGTCAACGGAGGACAACCATCGGAAGAGGACTTTAGGCGGTGAGGCTGACAGCTGGACCCACCAGCTACATCTTCAAACACAAGGAAATGCCTCCTTATTACTCGCAAAATAAAAATGAGTCCTCCCCCTGACAGCTGGGACCGAGCAGCTATATCTTCACACACAAGGAAGTGCGTCCTTATCCTACCTGACCGCTGGGACCCACCCAGTCAAAGCGTACGTAGCATTGTCTATCTGGTCGCGAACGTGTACGTACATACTGGTCGATCGGTCTCTCTGCAAGTATGAACCATGGCCGAGTAAGTAGTGGCACGTGTCGTTGTAGAGCACCCGACATAGCAGTTCACGCAGTCCCGTCTAAGTCCTGTACACGTACTTACAGCCACGGGGCAAAAAATATAGCCACGTACGTACGTACTCACGCATATATACGGACAACCAGGGCTTGTGTACATGGAGAGGCAACGAACGACTGCAATGACGTCCTATTCATCGGGCAGCAACCGACTGGGTCGGAACGGAAAAACAGCGTCCTATTCATCGGGAGGCAACCGACTGGGTCGGGATGCGTCCTGTTCAACGAGAGCCAACCGGCTTGGACAGAACAGCCGAAACGGGGTCTCGCGTACCGCAGAACGGAGGAAACGGCCTTCTGTTTGACCAGCCACGATCGAAACGGGATCCCGGTCATCGGGAGGGGTCTGGCGTACCACAAAACGGAGGAAACGCACTTGTGTTCGAGTGCCTACGGTCGAAACGGGGTCCTATTGATCGGGGGTGTGTGGCGTACCGCAAAACGGAGGAAACAGACTTGTGTTGGAGCGCCTACGGTCGAAACGGGGTCCTGTTCATCCACCGTCTACTGCCTCTCTCCAACCTCCATGGGCTACTGATCATCCACCGTCGACCTCCTCCACCCTGCACGGGCTACTGTTCATCCACGGCTACTGTTCATCCAGCCTCCATCGGCTGTTGTTCATAGAGCCTCCACGGGGTCCTGTTCATCCACCCCCAACTGGCTGGGGTGCGGCGGCCTCCTCAGGTTCATGTTCATCCAACGGCAACGGCCTACTACCACGGGGTCCTATTCATCCAACCCCCACAGGGAACTGTTCATCCATAGCCAACCAACCAGCTCGACTCACCACGTCTCGACTCGTTCTACGTACCGCGCGCACGGGGCTTGATCTGCTTCAGTAAGCAGCATCAGTGATCGATCGCCCGGGTTCAGTTAGCAACAGCAGCGAAGGAATTGCTCGGGTTCAGTCAGCAGCGAGTGAAACGCCCGAGTTCAGTTAACAGCCAAGGGATCGCTCGCTGGGGTTCAGTAACGTGCGATATATCCGGGTCCAGTTAGCCAACGCCTCGCACACACGCGCGTACATGAGAGAAACGCGCAAACCACAGTGTATCGCTCGGCCCCGACCACCCACCGTAACTGGGAACTCCGCGATATTTCCTCTCCCTCGCTTCAACCATGATTTTTTCCATCATGGACGCCCCAAAGAATGTCATGCAGCTGCGTCTCTGCCCTCCCAGGAAGAAAAGCCCATTTTCTGTCATGATTTTTTGTCATACAAGTAGGAGCCCACCACATCTATGATGATACCGGGTTTTGTCACAATTATCGTCATAGAAGTGTCATAAGCATGACAGAAAAAATTCGCTCGGCCCAAAATGTCACGGATGTGTCTTTTTTTTGTAGTGATGAAAATGATATGTTTATGAATGAAAGAAAGGAATTAGATGAAATATTCTTTAATCAAGGCCATGTTTTGAAACACAATTTTCCTATTGAAATCCTTGGGGATCCTCCTCCACCCAAGGGTGATCCCGTGTTTGAGCTTAAACAATTACCTAATACTCTGAAATATGCTTATCTTGATGAAAAGAAGATATATCCTGTTATTATTAGTGCTAACCTTTCAGAGCATGAAGAAAAGAAATTATTAGAACTCTAAAGAAGCACCGTGCCGCTATTGGATATACTCTTGATGATCCTAAGGGCATTAGTCCCACTCTATGTCAGCACAAAATTAGTATGGAGCCTGATGCTAAACCCGTTGTTGATCACCAACGATGGTTAAATCCTAAGATGAAAGAAGTGGTAAGAAATGAAATACTAAAGCTTCTGGAGGCAGGTATAATTTATCCTATTGCTGATAGTAGATGGGCAAGTCCTGTTCATTGTGTCCGTAAGAAGGAGGTATTACTGTTGTTCCTAATGATAAGAATGAATTGATTCCACAAAGAATTGTTACAGGTTATAGAATGGTAATTGATTTTCCCAAATTAAAAAAAGCTACTAGAAAGTATCATTACCCTCTACCTTTTATTGATCAAATGCTAGAAATACTATCCAAACATACACATTTTTGCTTTCTAGATGGTTCTTCCGGTTTCTCTCAAATACCTGTGTCAAAAGAGGATCAAGAAAAGACCACTTTTACTTGCCCTTTCGGTACTTTTGCTTATAGATGTATGCCATTTGGTTTATGCAATGCACCTGCAAACTTTCAAAGATGTATGACTGCTATATTCTCTGACTTTTGTGAAAAGATTGTTGAGGTTTTCATGGATGATTTTTCCATTTACGGAACTTCTTTTGATGATTCCTTAGGCAACCTTGATCGAGTTTTCCAGAGATGTGAAGAAACTAATCTTGTTTTGAATTGGGAGAAGTGCCACTTTATGGTTAATGAAGGTATTGTCTTGGGACATCAAATTTCTGAAAGAGGTGTTGAAGTTGATAAAGCTAAAGTAGATGCTATTGAAAAGATGCCGTGTCCTAAAGATATTAAAGGTATAAGAAGTTTCCTTGTCATGCTGGTTTCTATAGGAGGTTTATTAAAGACTTCTCTAAAATTTGTAGGCCTCTCACTAATCTCTTGCAAAAAGATGTACCTTTTGTTTTTGATGATGATTGTGTAGAAGCATTTGAAATACTTAAGAAAGCCTTGATTTTTACACCTATTGTTCAACCACCTAACTGGAATTTACCCTTTGAAATTATGTGTGATGCTAGTGATTATGCTGTTGGTGCTGTTCTAGGGCAAAGAGTTGATAAGACATTGAATGTTATTCATTATGCTAGTAAAACTCTAGACAGTGCTCAGAGAAATTATGCTACTATTAAAAAGAATTTTAGCAGTTGTTTTTGCATGTGGTAAGTTCAGATCTTATATTGTTGATTCCAAAGTAACTGTTCACACTGATCATGGTGCTATTAAATATCTTATAGAAAAGAAAGATGATAAGCCTAGACTTTAGATGGGTTATCTTGTTACAAGAATTTGATTTGCATATTGTTGATAGAAAGCGAGATGAGAATCCCGTTGCAGACAACTTGTCTAGGTTAGAAAATGTTCTTGATGACCCACTGCCTATTGATGATAGCTTTCCTGATGAGCAACTAGCTATCATAAATGCTTCTCGTAATACTCCATGGTATAGACTCGGGGGATGAACAAATGGCGCTCCCACCCACCCCTAAACCATAGTCCTCCGGTGATCTCCACAATTCACCAGTAACTTGGTGATCTACTCCGATCATCTTCTCCGGCGCCTCAAGATCTCCATCCTCATACCCTTCGTGATGGATTCTTCTTCTAGATCTACTCTTGGCTTGGATTTCTCCATGGGTAGAGTTTTTGCTGATGTCTAGAAGGCTTAGGGCCTCACCGTTCATCCTATGGAAAATAGGGCAGCCTTCACTCTGGTAGTCTTGTTCAGCAGGCATGATTTTAGTCTCATAGAGGATTCTGTGGCCGTAGTGCTTGAATCTGCGTTTGGAGGTTTTGCCATTGACCTCTGGGTTTCATATATTGGTGAAAAGGTATTCAGCTTTAATGTTTCATGCAAGGATGTTGGTTTTTATATTGTTGATACTAGATCTTTCTCTTGTCCTCAATTCGAATGTTACTTCCATTTGTGGGGTAATGGGGGACCGAATTGGTATGGGAGTTCAAAATTTGGAAGAAAGAATGTGATGCTGAATGGATTTTGGTCAGCCCTTCCAAGCGTAAAGCAACTTTGGGTCTTTTAGCAATGCATAACCCACCTGTCAAGTCGGCTCTTAAGTCTAGATCTAATCTTCAAAAGAAGTTATCTTTTGCTACATTTCAAAATTATGATGTTTGCAAAGGGTATAGATATCATGCTTCGGCCGAATGTATTGCTGCCACAGAGTGCTGGATATGAGATCCCAAATAGGGAACATGTTGTCATTCATCCACCTCCGCCCACTGATCTTAATTGGACTGTGACCTCGCCGCCAATTGTCTTCGGCACGGTGAGCTCGTCGGTGATCCAATAATGTCTTGTTTCAGAGGGTCCTTCCTCGAATCATGCGCCATCACATTCGGGCGGGATTTTAGGATCTTCAAATCTAGCTCTTTTGGGCCCAGATGATAAGGGCCCAACTGTGTCGGGAATACAAGTTATGGTGCCCAGCTCATCTGAGGCAGCAGCTTCTTTTGATAAAATGGTGATTGGTATGGTCGATGAAATTTTTACGTGTCACCTATGCTTAAAGAAGGGTCATTTTTCTTCTTCGTGCTTGTCAACTTTAAAGTGCTTGGGCTATTCTCGTGTTGGCCATAGAAGGAGAGATTGTGCCCGTTTTGCTAAGAGATCGGTCTTGGTTTGGAAACCAAAACCCGCTAACGTTGCAGCTTTCGAGGTTCAAGCTACAGGGAGCAAGAATATCTCTCTAACAGGTTCTTTACCAAACTTGGACTCCACGGTTTTGATTGCACCGACCACCTCGCCCAATTTCATCAACCTTGGCCCCAGAACTCCTTCCAGCACCCCCACCAGCGACTCTGCCACCGCCTCCAGAGCCCTCCTCGTCGGCCATGGCTAATTTTCTCCTCCACCGAATGCAATATGTCCCTGCAGGGCATCACATCATCGATGGAGGGGATGCAAGGTGGCCACAGACTTTCATCACGCCGCACGTCCCCATAGTGCGCCGTCACAAGGATTACATGCTAGCTGAGGTGATGTCCGTGCCACCTGTGAGTCAGATTGGGGCTGCTAGAGAGGAAGTGGCTGCTTGGCTTGAAGACCATGGATATCAGGTTCAGTCTGTGCAACCATGGATTAATGCAGTTGGTCTGTTCCGAGTTAGAGATCCGGCAGTGCAATTTTCCCTACTCCAACTCCCTCCTCAAGCTCTTGGGAATGATCGGTTTGTCCATTTTATGAAGCATGACTAGGGTGAGGGTTTTCATGGGGCTCAGGGTTTTTGCCAAGGGCTGCTAATGTTTCTAGGTATTCCTTTGGATCTATGCGACACTGAAAATATAAGGGCTGCAGTGAACACTTTTGGTAAATTTCATCATTGGAATAGTGAAGATCTATATCTGGTCAGGTCACTGGTTTTTGCTTCTTTTCCAGAGGATGTTCCGGTCCCTAAGGATGTGGTTTTCAATGATTATACTGCTTGGGTAGGGGCAAGAGTTTCATGGACTGCTCCTATTTCTATACTTGGAGCAAATTTTGCTAAACAAATGCCGCAAGATGAGGACTGGACGCCGATCAATGGAACTCTCACCCTCTGCCTGGTGTGCCCTTTCCTGAGCTCCCCCAGTTCATACTACCTCCTTACCCTGCTTTAGGTTGGAATGATATTCCTCCACCGCCTCCACCTGCTGATCAGCCAGACATTGGTGACAATAATTGGGGCAATGATGTTTGGGAAAATGCTGTAGATCTTCAGGAAGAAGAGGTGGCAGAGCAGGAATCTATGGTGCTTGACCAATCTGATGACCAGTCTGTATCTGTGGAGCAACAAAACCACCAACAAAACTTTGTGCTTGTACATGATGTGGAACAGCTAGCTATGCCTAAAGTGGGGCAACCAGTTATGCTCAATGAGGGACAGCCAGCTGTTGAGGAGCAAAATCATATTCAGAACCAAGTGGCTCAGTTGGAAAATGCTCCAATTTATAACCCTAATGAGTGGGCTATGGTTGTTTATCAGCCAGCAGTGACTGCTATGGAAGAAGAACATCCATTGGTTATTGACACAGATAGTAGTGCTAGTGAAGTGATTTTTGGGCCTGAATTGCCACCAGAGCTAGCTTTTAGGAGGTCTTTTGAGGCAATACTTGACTCTAACATTATCTATGTAGGTGCTGCCATTTTCAGTCAGTGATGCTTTCAAAATGGAGCTGGGATTTAGCTTTTAATGATGTTCCAAGATTGACTTGGAGTGAGACCACAGAACATGTACAGCGCCCTGTGGCAAGGGCACTTCTTCTAACTTTGCAAAACACTGTTAATCCTGTCATTGTGCACAGCAGCCTTCAGATGCAACTGATGAAAACTTCTCTTTTTCTACACAAGGAAACAGAAAGGCCAGAAAGCCCAGGAAGACTTTGGCACCAACACCTGTAGTGGAAACATCAGTTAGAAGGTGTACTCGTGGCTCTTTTGCAGAGGGATGGTTTCAAACCAACCTTTCAGGAATTACCCATGCAGTCCAAGAGGAGGAAACCAAGGGCAAAACCTTTCTCTGCTATACTGTCTGAGAACATGCAGGATGCTCAGCTTATGGGTGATCCATCTACTCCCACAACCACTGGTTCTAATGATTAGTTTCCATCTTTTTTATTGGGGGTGGCAGGATTTCTCTTCTACTCTACATATGACAGGGTCATTTCATATGCCTTTTGTTGTACCCTGTAACAATAAGACTGTAATCTTGGTGGACATGTGGTCTTTATGCTCTGGGTGGCACTATGTGTCATCATGCTATGTTCTTTACTCACATCTATTTTAATGAGTAATGCATGTAAGAACTGGAATGTGCTTTGTTGGAATGTTAGGGGCCTAAATTCTGATGTTAGGCAAAGGGCTGTTAGGAAAAAACTAGATGAGAGTTAGTGTGTTGTAGCTTCCTTCCAAGAGACAAAATGCTCCTCTTTTTATTTCAGGTCTATTAGATCTTTTTGTCCTAAAAGATTTGATAGCTTTGCTTATTCTCCCTCTGTGGGTGCTTCTGGGGGCATCTTAATTGTTTGGAATTCTTCTATTTTCAGGGGCACCTTAATTGAGGTTCAGCAGCATGTTGTTGTGGTGAAGTTTATATCCAAGCAAAATAATGAGCAATGGACTTTAATTTCTGTTTATGGGCCTTGTCAAGGTGAAACCAGGTTCACTTTTGTCAGTTGGTTATATAATTTGCAAATACCTGTGGGAGAGAATTGGCTTGTTGTTCATCGGATCAATTGAAAATAGAAATCTGCCTGGGGGAGATTTGAATGATATCTTTATTTTCGATGAAATCATTGCACACCTTGGCCTATTGGAATTTCCTCTAAAGGGAAGGGCATATACATGGTCTAACATGCAAGATAACCCTCTCCTAGAGCAACTGGACTGGTTTTTTACATCTGCTGATTGGATTTCTTCTATCCTATGACTGAAGTCCTACCTTTAGCTAGAACAACCTCTGATCATGTGCCCTGTGTGGTGACCATCAAAACATCAATCCCGAAATCAAATATTTTCAGATTTGAGAATTATTGCATAGAGCTTGAGGGGTTTATGGATTGTGTTAAGCAGTCATGGCAGAAACCATTAAATAAGTCCCGCATCACTGCTCAGATTGCAGATAATTTCAAAGCTCCGAGGGGGGCTCTTAAGAAATGGCAGTTGAATATCTCCAAAATGAAAGCATTGATCTCAAAATGTAATCAGGTAGTTTTGTATCTTGATGGTTTAGAGGAGCTCAGGCCATTATATAGGCATGAATTCAATGTCAGGAAGGTTGTTGAATTGCATGTGGAAAAATTGTTGCATCTTCAGTTTGTATATTGGAAAATGAGGTGCACAATTAGATACATATGGTGGGGAGAACACTAATTTTTTTCATGCTATGGCCATTGAGAGGCACGGGAGAAATTCAATTGCTAGTCTGAAAGCTATGGATGGGTCTGTGGTTTCCCAACATTCACAGATGGAAGGTATCATACGGAATTGCTTCAAGAATATAATGGGGGTATCTACTGGAATTGTAATGGGTTTTGACCTAAGTGTTCTACACACACCAATTGATGGGTTAGAGTTTCTCACAGAACCCTTTAGCAAAGAGGAAATGGATGATACTGTGAAACACATGCCAATTGACAAAGTTCCTGGGCCAGATGTTTTTAATGGATTATTCTTCAAGAAATGCTGGCCAATTATCTGTCAAGATTTCTATGCCTTGGCTGAAGCTTTTTATAATGGTACTGTAGCCTTGGAGAACATCAATGGATCATACATCACTCTCATTCCAAAGAAGTTGGCTCCTCAGGAGGTTGTGGATTATAGACCAATTTCTTTGACTGGGATGGGACTCAAGTTTCTGTCTAAGATGGCTGCTAATAGGTTCCAAAGGATAATTATGAAATGTATTCATAAAAATCGGTATGGTTTCATAAAAATCAGAAGAATTCAAGATTGTATTGGTTGGTCTCTTGAGTACTTGGATCAATGTCACCAATCAAAGAGGCCAATTATTATTCTTAAATTGGATTTTGAGAAGGCTTTTGATTCCATTGAACATGAAGCTATTTTGCAGATATTGAAGTATAAAGGGTTCAATGAGAAATGGATTTCTTGGGTCAAGTCGTTGCTCTCCACTGGAACATCCTCACTTCTCTTGAATGGAGTACCAGGTAGAAAATTCCTTTGTAAAAAGGGTGTTAGGCAAGGAGTTTGCCTCTCACCCTTGCTCTTTGTTATTGCTGCTGACTTACTTCAATCAGTAGTAAATGATATGTTTAGAAAGGGCATTCTTCAGTTGCATATACCATGCCATGATCAAGATTATCCCATAGTGCAATATGCAGATGATACTCTCATTATTCTGCCAGCAGACAAAACCCAGTTGCTTAATTTAAAATATATGCTTCATGTTTTCTCCACCTCAACTGGTCTAGTGGTTAACTATCACAAATCTTCCATGGTGCCCATTAATGTTAATGAGGATACAACCACTAGTTTGGCTACTGCTTTTGGATGTCAAGTTGGCAAAATTCCCTTCACATAACTATGGCTGCCTGTGGGTACCACTAGGCCCAAAATGGTTGACTTCATGCCTCTTGTAGATTGCATGGAGAGAATAATGACAGGAAGCTCTTCCTTACTCAATCAGGGTGAAAGACTTCAGTTTTTGAATTCTGCTCTGTCATCCATGCCCATTTTTATCTTGCCAGTCTGCTAGTTCCTCCTGGGATTTTAAAGCAATTGGACAGAATCCCAGGGCAATGTTTATGGAGAAAGCATAGAGATGAGCACTCCCCATCTTTGAGCCTGGGACCTAATTTGTAGGCCCAAAAGCAAAGGGAATTGGGCATTTTGAATCTGGCTGTCCAGAATATTTCCATGTTATGCACCAATTTTTTAATAGGATGGATGCCATGGGTCTCTCTTATTTGGGATACATATTATCATGCTAGAGTGCCTCAGGGTACAGCCAACTATTGTTCTTTCTGGTGGAAGGATATATGCAAATTGCTTGATCATTTCAGGAACACAACATGGGTACAAATTAACTCTGGGGATTCAGCTCTGTTCTGGTCTCATAAATGGAAGATTGGTGATTATGTGGCCCCTCTGCAATCAAGGTTTCCAAGGTTATTTTCTTATGTGAGAGATCCTTGGATAACAGTGTCTGAAGCCTTCCAATCACAGGATGTTGCTCAGATGTTTCACCTACCTTTGTCTGAAATGGCATATCAGGAATATATGACAATCTAGAATCTGATGACCAACTGCAGTAGAGATGTGGGTGCAAATGATATCTGGTATTGGCAAGGGACATGCAATGCTTTTAAACCCAAGTTGTTTTATTCTTTCATGCATTCTAACCTGTCTTTCAACCCTCTGCTGTTATGGATATGGAAATCATCCTGCACAATGAAAATTAAAGTGTTTGCCTGGATGTTAATCATGGATAGGCTTAACACTAACACTGGTACGCGTCGGTGCTATACAAACAGTTTTTAACCCCTTTTCGCGATGACATTTGGAACCATCGCCAAGTGAGTGTGGGCGATAGGGGGTCCTTCCCACACGACCTAGAAATCGTCGGGGATAAGGAGCCAATATGCATATACTGTACTCCTACTCGTTTGTGCTTGCATTGCCATTGCAGTCGGTATTCTGTGGTGCTACGTTTATGATGCGCGGCCCATCACAAATGGTTCAATACTATAGAACATGTACGATAAGCATACAATCACACACATTCGCTTTTCCCAAATCGTATGCGATAACTAATTAAGAAGATTAGCTAATCGTCGTACGAGTGTCGGACAGGATTACGAAATGTCGGACCGTCGTAACATCGTCGTACACGACAACTATCTCACACACTATTCTGTGGTGCAACATTTACGATGCATACTTCATCAGAAACAGTTCATGGTTGTGAATCGTGTACGATAAGGCAACTATCACAAATGTTTAGTTTGCCCGCAGCATTTGTGATATTGTCTGACATCGCACGCGCTTTGCAAACTGCAACTCTGTGCATGCTTGCACACGTTTCCACTCTATGAACCATGTCGGATTATGGTGTATATCGCAAAGGTTTGTGTTTTACCAACCGTGTGTGCCGTAACGACCTGGAGAGCGTAATTTCACCGTAATTTAATTGCTACTATTTCAAATTGTACCAGATTTGAGTTTGAATTTGAAGTATGCTATAGCTTTATTCATATCCATCAGGTTCTAACAACCAATGCATTATTCGATTCATAGGTACATATGTTCAAGAACAACATAAGAACCAAATAAAGAATGATGAACCACAGTCGTATACTTGTACTATTAATGACGGTAAAGAAAGAGGCGAAATACATTCTGGTTGGTGAACAAGGTGAAGCGGAATGCCCATATTTTGCCCTCCTCCATGCAGAAGGCACGCACGACTCTAGTCCAACCCCTTGTGATGGCCGACCGCCCATCCTTCACGGTCTTCATGAAAACATCTAGATAATCGTCGTGTTCTGGTAGAAACACTGTAACCTTTGCATGCCCACCAATCATGTAGTTTGAGAGGTAATCTTGACTAAACTGCCTTGGCAACCACTTCAAAGGAAAAAGATTCAGACATTGTCATCTAACACAACTCATTATGGGCAGTAAAAGAAGGCTGCAGAGTTCTTACTTACCATCCTGCAGTTCGCTGTTGTCTTGGATAAAGTGTAAAGAAATAGTTTAATTGCCATCTTTTGACCCATTTTACTAACAATCTTTATCAGCTTCCTCACTTGATGTTGTTTCATCAATATCTCACTGCCCCATATGCAGAAAGGGTCGAAGCGCGGATCTTTACCAATGACATATGTACCTAAAAGCACCAATTTAATATTAGAAGCTAAACAACAATTGCAGAATGATGTAGTACAACACTCTTTTATGATATCTTATAACATCCGATATACTCACATATTAGATGAATTAACATCTTATATTATGGGCCAGAAGGAGTTTATCGCATTCTTACAAATTATCGGCTGATTAACTGCTGCTATATCCATGGGTTAGAGTTAGTTTGAGCTAGTTCGGGGTCAAATAGCCCTAAAGTATATTCAAACATGAGGGCTAGTTTGAGCTAGTTACATCTAACCCACCCAAAAAAACTATCCAACCCAAGAGGTGCTAATTGGAGCTAGTTCTCCTAGTGCATTTATTGTCAATCTAACCCTGTCATCCAAACACCTCTTTGGATGGAGTTAGTTCAGGGTTAGTCATGAGCTAGAAACTAAATCTAACCTCTAGCTAAGTTGAGTATCCAAACAGGGCTGTGCTGTTGTTGTTGCCGCTGCTGCTCTTCTACGTATATCTAAACATCATCAGAACATTAAGGTAATTGTCTTCGTTGTTGCTATGTAGCCTAGGATTGCATATTTGGACATTAAGTACAGTGCATGTTGCTATGTAGCCTCAGATATATTACATATGGCCCTAGTTAACCTAACGATAAATGGGTTACAGATATATTCAGTGAAAAGTTTGATTCACCGATTAGTCTCTTATCAGCCCCCGGCCTATATGGTACCAGCTGCCGATATCCTGGACAGTGTGTATATATAAGCCATGGGATGAAACTAACCTCGACGGAAAACAACACTCGTTCCCCAAATTGTCCTATGTAGGTACATCGAGAGGCATGTTAAGCACAACAGGCTAAACATCAACCAAAATTATCCATGGTAGACAAAATAATCTCCAAAAGATAGCTTCAGTGTGTAGGTTTAAGCATGGTAGTAAAGCAAAACAAGTGGAAAGGTGTGTTAACTGCAACAGGCCTAACATTTAACAACAAGCAAACATAGTCATTCAAACTGGTATTGTGCCGGTCTAAGTACACTGGTTATTGTTAAATAAAAATGGAAAGGCGTCTTAACTACAAGATGCAGCAACCAAATGTAGTCATTCATAGTGGTATTGTTGAAACTAGTATGGATGAAATTGAACTGCATAGTTCATACTTGCACATATAGAACATCAGTGAATAACTGAAATAAAAAAGGCATAATACGAACAACCAAAGATAGCATTTAAAACTGGACATATGCTAACTACAAACAACCGAACAATGAAAAACTTTAAAAGAGGCATATGCTAGCTATAATAGGCTTAACAGCAAGCAAATATATGAATTCCTATCGGTATGTTTAAAACTAGATTGATGAATTGTACTGCATAGTAAATAATTGCACATATAGAGCATCACATTGTGAACAACAGAAATAAACAAGGCATACAGCAAACAACCAAATATAGCAATTAAAACTAGACATATTCTCACTACACTACAAATCATGGGTTTCCCCCTATGAAGAAGCACGGCAAAACAAATCATGGGTTTCCTCACTTGTCACAGATGGGCTCGTTCCCGTGGGAAGAGCACGGACCCAGGATGTGCTCCATGTTGTCGCAGATGGACTCCTTCCCCTTGGAAGGGCACAGTTGTAAGATGCCCTCCCTGATGTCGCAGACGGACTCTTTCCCCTTGGAAGATCAAATGCGCTCTTTCCCCTTGGAAGAGCCTGAGAGGGTGCCCTCCTCATGGTTGCCGTCGATGAGGTCTGACTTGGAAGCTGTTGATCCCAAGCCAGCGTCGCAGAACATGTCCTTCAGAAATGACAAAAGGGGATCGATGGCGATGTAGGATGGAAAATTGTTGACAACGAGCCAGAGGAGATCAGCGGCGGGGCCATGGATGAGATCGACGGCGGTTGAACACAAGGGGTGGGGGCTGGGCCACTTAACCTATGACATAGCCCGCCTCAGGCCATTGCTGTCGATGACCTCAATGCCGTAGCCTGCGTTCGCGACATACCCGCATACTCTTGCTCGCTGATTGAGTGCCTGCGGCCAGAAATGGTCGTCAGCTTCCTTGGTGACGTCGGGCGAAGAGACCGCGATACACCTCTTTTGGGCCAGTCGCTCCTCGAGCTCCACGGGGAGCATAGCCAGGCTTAGGCTGCGACGCTCTGGTGTGGGGGATGGGGATGAGGATCTGTGGGAAAGGGGGCGTTTGGCAGGCGTCATCTCAGAAACTCAGGGAGGCCTGAGTATGGAGATCGGTGGGTAAGTTGCACGGCCAAACTGGCAGATGTTGACAATGGAGGCCTTGCGGCGGCGGTGGCGGGGGGGGGGGGCTGCTAGGGTTTCGAGCGAGGGAGGGTGTGTGTGTGTGCGCGCTCCCGAGGAGGTTTTGGTGTGTGTGTGTGTGGAGGGGGCGGGGGTGTGTTTGAGGAAATGACGTGGGTACTGGAAATTTTACGACGCGGGAGTCAGACACAGGAGTGAAATGCCGGGGCTATTGAAAATTTTGATGATGGTGTATCGCACACGGTCCGGAGATAACAATCGTGTGTTATGAAACAGAAAAACCCTCGAGGCGGGAAGATATTTTCGAGGGATGGAGGCGGGATTGGGAACAAGAAACATCACACACGGTCGAAACACAATAACTGTATGTTATCAAACAGGAAAAAATCTGCAGGCATGTAGACATTTTTGAGAGGGGAAGCCTCGTGGAGCCCAATGTCCTGTGCGGATGTGTGCATGACAGGGGCATCGGCGTGGCACACGGTTAGTTTGAGTGAACCGTGTCTGTTGCGTCATCCGACTTGTCTAATGTTCATAAATTCGGCGAAAAATGACGCGGGAGAGGGTCAGAACACGAACACGCTTGCATGTGGACCAAATTTATGTATGAAAAGGGTGGTTTGATGTTCAAATACAAAATGCAACTTCGATGTGGCACCTATCTCGCAAAGCGCACGGTATTGCTTGCCCCCCTCGTGTCGGCACGAAGGAAATCCTAAGCGATGAATGCATGCCCCCCCCAAACGAGGTTCACCTAGCAAAGTGCGAAGTAGCTAGCAGCCCCCCCCCCTCGTGTCAGCACGAAGGGAATCCTAAGCTATGAATGCATGGCCCCCCAACCGAGGTTCACCTAGCAAAGTGCGACGTAGCTAGCAGCCCCCCCTCGTGTCGGCACGAAGGGAATCCTAAGCTATGAATGCATGCCCCCCAACCGAGGTTCACCTAGCAAAGTGCAAAGTAGCAGCCCCCCCTCACACACACACTTTCAGTCGGCGGGCCAGACAGGCATCTCACCAAGATGGATCATAAAACGGACAAAGAATAATCCACCTTGGTCGTACAACCTCTCTCTTGTTGTTGGTCAAAGTGATGGTCGTCCATGCGACCCCAGAGATGGGCTAGCTCGCCAATAATCACGCAAGTAGCTAGTCCCCGAAGACAACCACTGCATGCGTGTGGCTCAAACATATATATGTATTGAGAGGTGTGTTTTTAAATACACAATGGAATAACTTTGATGTGGCATCGTGATTTCGAACTAGAAATCCCCACACTGAGTGAGGAATATTAGGTTGACAATGCATATGTAGTTACACCACACTTCAAGCCGCCGGTGGGGATTCATGCATGCATGCGTGCATAGTATAGGCGCTCAAACTGTACTAGCCACTTCGACTCGATTGGAGGGATTCATGTGTACACTTGCATTTGTGTGTGCTCAAACTATATCATGTCATCCCAGAGCATGACCTATATATATACCGTATTACAAGCAAAAAAATAATCCTCCTAAGTCAAATTAGCATCTCTCATTGTCAGGCAAAAAGTAGTGATGGACCAAGCGGGCCCACAGATGGAAACCATCGATATCGCTGATAACCGCTTAAGTGGGTGCGAGAGGACAACCACCATCGCTTTGCATGTGGGCCAAACATATGTTGAATACCCAAAATGCACAACTTTGATGTGCCACATGCCTCAAAACCGTAAAACCCCACACAAAGCGAGGTTCATGAAGCGTACTACATATGATGGTCCCATTCCCCCTCTTCGACGCATACTCTATGCTCCTACCTTAATACAACCCGAAAATAATCCTCCTCAATGGTGAAATTAATTAACCTCTCCTGGTGTAGGTCGAAGTGATGCATGCATCGACGATGGCCTCGTGGGCCCACAGATGGAAGCGTCACACGTGAGTGTCCTAGCTAGGATAACCACCGCCTGCATGCATGTGGGCCAAAGAGGTGTTGTGTGATGTTTGAATAGCCAATTTCACAACTTTGATGTGGCACGTGCCTCAGAAACTGATGTCTGCTAGAACTACGTCGGTATTTCCCCAAAGAAGAAGGGATGATGCAGCATAGCAACGGTAGGTATTTCCCTCAGTGATGAGACCAAGGTTATCGAACCAGTAGGAGAACCAAGCAACACTATGTAAACAACACCTGCACACAAATAACAAATACTCGCAACTCAACATATTAAAGGGGTTGTCAATCCCTTTCGGGTAACGGCGCCAGAAATGGGCAAAAGGGTGTGAGAGAGTTGTAATAAATTGGTAGATCGAATGCCAAATAAAATAAAGTGAAGCAGGTATTTTTGTATTTTTCACAAAGGAAAATAGATCTGAAAATAAAAGCAAAGGAAAATAGATCGCAAAGGCAAATACAATAAAGAAGAGATCCCGGGGCCGTAGTTTTCACTAGTGGCTTCTCTCGAGAAAAATAGCAAACGGTGGGTAAACGAATTACTGTTGGGAAATTGATAGAACTTCAAATAATCATGAAGATATCGAGGCAATGATCATTATATAGGTGTAGCGACCAGACCTCAAACAGTCTGATCTACCGTGCACCAGGGTCATCCCTAGATCAGTAATGCTGAGACACACGGTACTTGGAGGATTTATAACAGAGTAGCAATCACACACTTATTACATCGAGTATCTCAAAAGAGAAATAAGTATGACAAATATGGCTTAAGGCCATCTAAAACGATAACAGCGGAAGACTCGGAAGATAAGTGAGTCCATCAACTCCAACGGCATCACTGAGTATAAGACCACGACCTAAGGCACCTTACTCGTCGTCTGAAAAGTCTGCAACATGAAACGTTGCAGCCCGAAAACGGGTCAGCACATGGAATATGCTGGCAAAATAACACATAGAGAGTAATGAACAGAATACAGCTATACTACATGCATATTTGGCTGGTGTTTAAGCTCTATGGTTACAGTTTTGCGAAAAGCCAATTTTTCCCTACAGCAAAGGAATAAATTTTATTTAACTATCATGGTGGTTGTTAAACATTGAGAATGGTTGACAGCATCTCAATCCCAATTAAGTATCATCCTTAACCCAACAAAATTAATTTGAGTAACATGATGAGATTCACATGATAATCCAAGTACTAGATACTCAAGATGTCCATAACCGGGGACACGGCTAACCATGATTAGTTTATACACTCTGCAGAGGTTTGTGCACTTTTCCCCACAAGACTCGATCTCCTCCGTTGGATTACTCGCACTACATGGTGTTTGAGTGACGGATGACCGAGACATAGTCTTTCAGAAGTGTTTGCACCTTACGATCGGGTAGACCGTTACACCTACTTTCCCCTACATCTGCTAGTCTACCACTGTAAGAGTTCACACAACTTAATCAACTATGCTAGAGCCCATAATAGCTTGTGGCTGCACACGGAAGTTTCTAGCATGAATAATCTCATGATCCCTTTGAGCCTGGGTGGCGGTCCAAAAGAAAACAGGCAATCACTGGAATACCCAGGTGCCTCAATCCACCCAGATGTGTGTTTAAGTTGCCACCTTAAGTAAACCATTAAATTAACAATCTCACATCTGTCATGGATACACTCACCCAATCCACGTCTACTAGCATAGCATAGCAATATGAGCAAACGTAGAAGTAACTCCCAGGGTTTGATAACAAAACAGGTAATAGGTACTACCTCATCTACTTCCCAATACCCACAATTTAATTAGATCCTAATCATGCAATGTTTGAGGATTGGTCTAATGCAATAAAACTGGGTAGTAAAGAGGTATGATCAAAGTGTTACTTGCCTTGCTGATGATCCGTGAAACCTAGAGATTCGAAGTAGCAAGCGGCGCACTCCGGGTACTCTATCGCAAACAAAGAAGCATACAGTAAGCACTGAACTAATGCACAGGTAAAACTCAAATAAAATATCTAACCAGAAAGTTCAACTTCAGAACTCCGGTTTGCAAAAAGAATCAAATCAAACAAAGCAACGAAAGTCAAACGGCGAAGGAAACAAGCTTTTTTTACTAATCTGGATCTAAGTCAAATTTTACAGTAGCAAAAACTTGTTTGCGTTGGTTAAATGTAAAGAGAATTTCAAGACGAAACTCTAGCCGCTTGAATCGCCTGATTCCGATAAACGAGCGAAAAGATATACCAGAACGAAAATCGGATCAGAAATCGCGATCTAGAATAATCGCGGAAAATCCGAGAAAAAGAAAAACTGACGAACAGTTTATCGAACGAACGTTCGTTAACTATAACTAAATGATGAACACGTTCGTTAAAATGAACGAACGCTCGCTAATTAACGAAACCGAAAAAACCGATCTAAAAAAAACCAACTGCATTTTTTTTTAAAACCGGGCGGCTTTCTAGGGAAAACCGCCGGTGGCGGCGCCGGCGGCTACCTCGACGAGGGGCGGCGCTCCGGCGGGCTCCGGCGGGGTCGGGGGCGGCAGCGGGACGACGGGCGGCGGGTCGGGCGTCGGGCGGCGGGGCGGCGGCGGGCGGCAGGCGACGGGGCGGCGTTGGGCGTCGGCGGCGGTGGCGGTGGGGTCGGCTAGGGTTAGGGTTCGGGGTCGGCGGCTTGGGCCAACGGCGGGGTCGTGCCGCGACTTATAAAGGACCCGGCCAGGGGAGTCCTGGCCGAACACGGCCCATAGTCGGTTTCGTTATTTTAAATAAATACGCGCAGAAAAACAAACTAAAGAAATATTAAACTCCAAAAATCCCGAAATAAATTTTCCCCGACTTCTAAAATCAAGCCGGACTAGATGAACATTTATTTGGGGCCTAAATGCAATTTTGAAAAACACGCATTTTTTTCTTATCCAAATAAAATGGCGAAAAACTCCAAAATAAAATCTTATTTGATTTTTTATTAAATCCTCATTATTCCTTTATTTTGGGAATGTCATTTTATTCCCTCTCTCTTATTTTTATTATTTAAATAATTGAAGATAAAATAAATCAAATCAAATGATCCTATTTTCAAAATTTGAGAAAATCCAAATTTGAAAATAACGAAATCCCCAACTCTCTCCGGTGGGTCCTTGAGTTGCGTAGAATTTCTAGGATCTAGCCAAAATGAAATGAATTATGATATGCAATGATGATCTAATGTATAACATTCCAAATTGAAAATTTGGGATGTTACAAACCTACCCCCTTAAGAGGAATCTCGCCCTCGAGATTCAGGTTGGCTAGAAAATAGGTGAGAGTGGTCCTTCCGTAGATCTTCCTCTCGCTCCCAGGTGGCTTCATCCTCGGTATGGTGACTCCACTGAACTTTGCAAAACTTGATAACCTTGCTGCGGGTGACTCGGCTGGCATACTCAAGAATCTTAACTGGTTTCTCCTCATAGGTCAAGTCACTATCCAGCTGAATCGCTTCCAATGGCACTGTATCTCTCAGTGGTATCTCAGCCATCTCTGCGTGGCACTTCTTTAACTGGGAAACGTGAAATACATCATGAACTCCTGACAATCCTTCAGGCAATTCCAGCTTGTAAGCAACTTCTCCCATACGCTCCAAAACTTTGTATGGTCCTACAAAACGTGGCGCTAACTTTCCCTTAACTCCAAAGCGCTTCACTCCTCGAAGTGGTGATACTCGTAGATAAACTCTGTCTCCGACTTCGTAAACTGTCTCCTTGCGTTTAGAATCCGCATAACTCTTCTGCCTGGACTGGGCTACCTTGAGCCTATCGCGAATCAACTTCACTTTCTGTTCAGACTCTTTAATCAAATCTGGTCCAAACAACTGGCGGTCTCCAACTTCGTCCCATAACAATGGTGTTCTACACCTCCTTCCGTACAAAGCTTCGAAAGGGGCCATCTTCAAACTGGATTGATAACTGTTGTTGTAAGAAAACTCTGCATACGGCAAATTGTCGTCCCAACTAGATCCATAATCTAGCGCACAAGCTCTCAGCATATCTTCCAAAATCTGATTGACTCTCTCGGTCTGTCCGTCTGTCTGTGGGTGAAAGGCTGTACTGAACTCTAGCCTGGTACCCAAAGTTTCATGTAACTGATTCCAAAACTTTGAAGTAAACTGGGTTCCTCTATCTGATACAATGGTCCTCGGAACTCCATGCAGACATACGATCCTAGTCATGTATATCTTTGCCAACTTAGCACTGGTGTAAGTGGTCTTCACTGGGATGAAATGAGCTACCTTCGTCAAACGATCGACTACAACCCATATCGAGTCATAGCCTGAACGAGTCCTGGGCAATCCCGTGATAAAATCCATGCCTAGTTTATCCCACTTCCATTCGGGTATCGGCAATGGCTGTAGCAATCCTGCTGGCTTCTGATGCTCTGCCTTCACTCTCTGACATACATCACAAACTGCTACATACTCCGCAATATCCTTCTTCATTCCGGTCCACCAGAAAGTATCCTTCAAATCCAAATACATCTTGGTATTTCCTGGGTGAATCGAATACGGCGAATCATGGGCCTCTTGCAAGATCAACTTCCTGATCTCCGGATCATTGGGCACATAAACGCGGTCCTCAAACCATAAGGTATCGTGCTCATCCTCACGAAATCCCTTGGCTTTTCCTTTACTCATCCTTTTCTTTATCTCGTCAATCTCCTTGTCTGTCTTCTGAGCTTCCCTGATCTTTTCCATCAAGGTAGACTGAATCTCCAACGTTGCTACATAGCCTCTCGGAACTATTTCCAAACGTAGTTCACGAAGATCCTCGGCTAACTTCTTGGGTAATTCTCCGATCATGAGTGTGTTGACATGACTTTTGCGGCTCAACGCATCGGCTACTACGTTAGCCTTTCCGGGGTGATAATGCAATCTCATATCATAATCCTTTATGAGTTCCAACCATCTCCTCTGCCTGAGATTCAACTCCTTTTGCGTGAAAATGTACTTCAAACTCTTGTGATCCGTGTACACCTCACAGTGATTTCCGATGAGAAAATGTCTCCATGTCTTCAACGCATGCACTACGGCTGCTAACTCCAAATCATGCGTGGCATAATTCTTCTCATGGGGTTTAAGTTGTCGTGAAGCATATGAAACAACTCTTCCCTCCTGCATTAGCACTGCTCCAAGTCCTCGACGTGAAGCGTCGCAATATACTTCATAATCCTTGCGTTGATCTGGCAGAATCAACACTGGTGATGTAACCAAACGTTTCTTCAACTCTTGGAAACTAGCTTCACATTCCTCAGTCCAATTGAACTTGGTGTCCTTCTTCAACAGCTCTGTCATGGGCTTAGCAATCCTCGAGAAATTCTCAATGAACCTCCGGTAGTATCCTGCAAGTCCAAGAAAACTCCGGATCTCTCCAACTGATGTGGGTGATTCCCAGTTTGTCACAGTGTCGACTTTGGTGGGGTCTACTGCTATTCCTTCTCCGGATATAACATGTCCGAGGAATCCAACTTCCTTCAACCAAAACTCACATTTGCTGAACTTGGCGTATAACTGATGTTCTCTGAGCTTCTCAAGTACCAAACGCAAATGCTCCTTATGTTCCTCTTCATTCTTTGAGTAAACCAAAATATCATCAATGAATACTACGACGAACTTATCCAGAAACTCCATAAACACTTTGTTCATCAGGTTCATGAAATAGGCAGGTGCGTTAGTCAGACCAAATGACATAACGGTATACTCGTACAGCCCATACCTGGTGGTAAAAGCCGTCTTAGGTATATCCTGCTCTCGAATCTTCAACTGATGGTATCCTGATCGTAGATCGATCTTGGAAAATACCTTAGCTCCTTGTAATCGGTCAAACAGATCATTGATCATCGGCAGTGGGTACTTATTTTTGATGGTCACTTCATTCAATCCACGATAATCAACAACCATCCTCAACGATCCATCTTTCTTCTCCACTAGAAGTACGGGTGATCCCCAAGGTGAAGAACTTGGGCGAATATAGCCTTTATCCAGTAACTCCTTAATCTGCTTCTTAATTTCTTCTAAATCCTTTGCGGGCATCCTGTACGGTCTCTTTGATATTGGCCCTGTGCCTGGCAAAAGCTCAATCAAAAACTCAATGTCTCTATCCGGTGGCATGCCTGGCAACTCCTCTGGAAATACATCCGGGTAATCCTTCACCACTGGTACTTCCTCCTGTACAACTCCTGATAAGGAATTTACTTGAGTCCTCTTCGGCACATGCCGGGATACATACTTAATCCTTCTTCCTTCTGGGGTGGTAAGCGAAATCGTTTTACTGGCGCAATCGATGTTTCCTCCGTACATCGATAGCCAATCCATAGCCAAAATTACGTCCAAACCTTGCGCCTCCAAGATTATCAAGTCTGAGGGGAAAACATGCCTACCTATGGACAATGGCATCTGAAAACATCCTTGGCTTGCCATATACTCTGCTCCTGGTGAACTCACTAACATAGGTGTTCTAAGAACTTTGGTGGGCAGTTTATACTTATCCACAAATCCCCTTGATATGTATGAATGCGATGCACCAGTATCAAAAAGAACGAGTGCAGTAAATGACTTAACCAAAAACTTACCTATTACTGCATCAGGCTGTGCTTCAACCTCCTCCACGTAAACGTGGTTCACATGTCCTTTATTGAAAGGGTTAGGCTTCTTCCCAGAGCTTCCATTGCCATTTCCATTTTTAGCTTCGGGACATTCATTAGCATAATGTCCAGTCTTCTGGCACTTGTAGCAAGTGACTTGGCTCAGATCTCTCTTAACTGGGGTAGATGGGTTATTACGGTTCTGTCCGTTGCTTCCTCCATTCCCATTACCATTCTTGGGTCCACTATGGTTGTGCGAACCTCCTGCTCCATGGGTATGCTGAAAAGATCCTCCCGAATTTGGGGTAAAACGTGGCTTCTGATGAGCTCCAGAATTGTACTTCCCTTGTCCATACTTCCTCTTGCGGCTTTCAATCTGCTGCTGCTTCCCTTCAATCATGAGAGCTCTATCTACCAACTCCTGGTAGTTGTTGAAGGTTGCTACCATCAACTGCATACTCAGCTCATCATTCAGTCCTTCCAGAAACTTCTCCTGCTTGGCTGCATCTGTAGCAATGTCATCTGGAGCATAACGTGCTAACTTACTAAAGTCCTCCACATACTGGCCTACGGTGCGTCCTCCTTGGCGTAGGTTGCGAAACTCACGCTTCTTCATAGCCATAGCTCCTGCTGAAACATGGGCAGTACGGAAAGCTTGCTGAAACTGGTCCCATGTGACAGTGTCAATAGGGTGTGTGGCTGTGTAATTCTCCCACCATGATGCTGCGGGTCCATCAAGCTGATGTGCGGCAAAACGCACTCTCTCCGCATCTGTGCATCCTGCAGTGGTCAACTCCCTTCCAACTTTGCGGAGCCAATCATCTGCAACAATCGGCTCGGTGCTGCTGGAAGACACCGGCGGATTCAGTCTCAAGAAACGGGTTAAGTGATCAACAGGTGGTGGTGGTGGGTTGTTGTTGTTGTTGTTGTTGCCTTGGTTCTGTACTAACACCTGCATCAGGGCATTCTGCTGCTGAATCAACTGAGTGATCTCCGGTGGGAAAACAAATCCGGTGTCGCGTCTCGGAGGCATCTGATAGGTTAGAAAAGATGAGAATTTAGAATAGAATGAGGTCTAGAGAGAAAACACTACCCATATGCTCATGAGACAAACACAATCAATATCACTCAATCAATTCAAACAAGGCATACAATCGATCTAACTATCGTTACAATGTGCTTGGACTATACTATATACATGGGGAAATACTACTACTGATTATGGTGGTCTACTAGAAATTTTGATCGGTCGAAGACTCCATGATATCTGCTCCAGCTTCATCAACAAAATCATCTTCACTGGGGTCTGAGTCGGTGTCGTCGATGATGATGTAGTTATCCGGGCAAGCGCAATCATCATCTTCTCCTCCTGGTGCTGGGTCTCCCATGAATACTCCGATCTTCTTTATCAGGTCGTCATTCTTCTCCACCAGTGCGACGATTTCCTCCATATATCCTCGCGCGTAGACTTGAGTTCTTCCTCCAACTCCGTGATCTTGGTCATTGCCTTCTTCAGTTCTATCATGTCTGCGCACATCTGGTTCTCCTGGCGACGAATGTGTTGGTTTTGCTCCTGGATGAAAGCTGCAATTGATCCATCCTACTTGGTGCTGATCATCTCCCATTGCTCATCTCGGCATCCACAAATCTGATAAATAGTATCCTTAAGCTCCCTGTGGTAGACTTCTCCAATGCGTCCCATAGTGATGTGGGCTGCCATGCTCTTCCCTAAACTCCAGGTTGGTGCATCAAAGGAAAACACTATAGGCTCAGTGACTGGCGTAAACGTCCTTCCTGGAACTTGAACTTGAATCTTCAAGCGCTCTTCTTCTGGTAGTGTGGAGTTGTAGGTCCCGGTGAAGCTTGGTATTCCGATGTTCAGGTACTTCGTGACTTCCTTCAAGTGTCGTCCAAAAGGTGTATCTTCATCCGGTTGCATGAACTTGTTCCTTGCATCCGCCATTCCTAAAAGAGTAGAAAATGGAGAGGAGTCAGAAATGAGAAGAGAGTAGTGTTCTAGGGTTTAAGCTTAGTGGTCGTGTCCTACAGTCAGCGTGTGCTCTGATACCACCTTTGTAGCGACCAGACCTCAAACAGTCTGATCTACCGTGCACCAGTGTCATCCCTGGATCAGTAATGCTGACACGCACAGTACTTGGAGGATTTATAACAGAGTAGCAATCACACACTTATTACATCGAGTATCTCAAAAGAGAAATAAGTATGACAAATATGGCTTAAGGCCATCTAAAACGATAACAGCGGAAGACTTGGAAGATAAGTGAGTCCATCAACTCCAACGGCATCACTGAGTATAAGACCACGACCTAAGGCACCTTACTCGTCGTCTGAAAAGTCTGCAACATGAAACGTTGCAGCCCGAAAACGGGTCAGCACATGGAATATGCTGGCAAAATAACACATAGAGAGTAATGAACAGAATAAAGCTATACTACATGCATATTTGGCTGGTGTTTAAGCTCTATGGTTACAGTTTTGCGAAAAGCCAATTTTTCCCTACTGCAAAGGAATAAATTTTATTTAACTATCATGGTGGTTGTTAAACATTGAGAATGGTTGACAGCATCTCAATCCCAATTAAGTATCATCCTTAACCCAACAAAATTAATTTGAGTAACATGATGAGATTCACATGATAATCCAAGTACTAGATACTCAAGATGTCCATAACCGGGGACACGGCTAACCATGATTAGTTTATACACTCTGCAGAGGTTTGTGCACTTTTCCCCACAAGACTCGATCTCCTCCGTTGGATTACTCGCACTACATGGTGTTTGAGTGACGGATGACCGAGACATAGTCTTTCAGAAGTGTTTGCACCTTACGATCGGGTAGACCGTTACACCTACTTTCCCCTACATCTGCTAGTCTACCACTGTAAGAGTTCACACAACTTATTCAACTATGCTAGAGCCCATAATAGCTTGTGGCTGCACACGGAAGTTTCTAGCATGAATAATCTCATGATCCCTTTGAGCCTGGGTGGCGGTCCAAAAGAAAACAGGCAATCACTGGAATACCCAGGTGCCTCAATCCACCCAGATGTGTGTTTAAGTTGCCACCTTAAGTAAACCATTAAATTAACAATCTCACATCTGTCATGGATACACTCACCCAATCCACGTCTACTAGCATAGCATAGCAACATGAGCAAACGTAGAAGTAACTCCCAGGGTTTGATAACAAAACAGGTAAAGAGTACTACCTCATCTACTTCCCAATACCCACAATTTAATTAGATCCTAATCATGCAATTTTTGAGGATTGGTCTAATGCAATAAAACTGGGTAGTAAAGAGGTATGATCAAAGTGTTACTTGCCTTGCTGATGATCCGTGAAACCTAGAGATTCGAAGTAGCAAGCGGTGCACTCCGGGTACTCTATCGCAAACAAACAAGCATACAGTAAGCACTGAACTAATGCACAGGTAAAACTCAAATAAAATATCTAACCAGAAAGTTCAACTTAAGAACTCTGGTTTGCAAAAAGAATCAAATCAAACGAAGGAACGAAAGTCAAACGGCGAAGGAAACAAGCTTCGTTTACTAATATGGATCTAAGTGAAATTTTACAGTACCAAAAACTTGTTTGAGTTGGTTAAACAGAAAGAGAATTTCGATACGAAACTCTAGACGCTTGAATCGCCTGATTCCGATAAACGAGCGAAAAGATATACCAGAACGAAAATCGCGATCTGGAATAATCGCGGAAAATCCGAGAAAAAGAAAAACTGACGAACAGTTTATCGAACGAACGTTTGTTAACTGTAACTAAATGATGAACATGTTCATTAAAACGAACGAACGAGGGAACGCTCGCTAATTAACTAAACCGAGAAAAAAATAAACCGATCTAAAAAAAACAACCGCAATTTTTTTTAAAACCGGGCGGCTTTCTAGGCAAAACCGCCGGCGCCGGCGAAAACTCCGGCAGCTACCTCGGCGAGGGGCGGCGGCTCCGGCGGGGTCGGCGGGCGGCGGCGGGACAATGGGCGGCGGGTCGGGCGTCGGGCGGCGGGGCGGCGGGTGACGGGGCGGCGGCGGGCGGCGGCGGCGGCCGGGTCGGCTAGGGTTAGGGTTCGGGGGCGGCGGCTTGGGCCAACGGCGGGGTTGGGCTGCGACTTATAAAGGACCCGGCCAGGGGAGTCCTGGCCGAACACGGCCCATAGTCGGTTTCGTTTTTTTAAATAAATACGCGCAGAAAAACAAAGAAAAGAAATACTAAACGAACTCCAAAAATCCCGAAATAAATTTTCCCCAACTTCCAAAATCAAGCCGGACAAGATGAACATTTATTTTTGGCCTAAATGCAATTTTGAAAAACGCGCATTTTTTTCTTATCCAAATAAAATAGCGAAAAACTCCAAAATAAAATCTTATTTGATTTTTTATTAAATCCTGATTATTCCTTTATTTTGGGAAAGTCATTTTATTCCCTCTCTCTTATTTTTATTATTGAAATAATTGAAGATAAAATAAATAAAATCAAATGATCCTATTTTCAAAATTTGAGAAAATCCAAATTTGAAAATAACGAAATCCCCAACTCTCTCCGGTGGGTCCTTGAGTTGCGTAGAATTTCTAGGATCTAGCCAGAATGAAATGAATTATGATATGCAATGATGATCTAATGTATAACATTCCAAATTGAAAATTTGGGATGTTACAATAGGCATCACGTCCAAGATTAGTAGACCGACTCCTCCTTGCATCTACTACTATTACTCCACACATCGACCGTTATCCAGCATGCATCTAGTGTATTAAGTTCATGGAAAAAACAGAGTAATGCAATAAGAACGATGACATGATGTAGACAAGATCTATTTATGTAGAAATAGACCCCATCTTGTTATCCTTACTAGCAACGATACATACATGTCGGCTCACCTTCTGTCACTGGGATCAAGCACCGTAAGATCGAATCCATTACAAAGCACCTCTTCCCATTGCAATATAAATAAATCAAGTTGGCCAAACAAAACCCAAATATCGGAGAAGAAATACGAGGCTATAAGCAATCATGCATATAAGAGATCAAATCAAAGTTCATCGGATCATAAACTCAAAGTTCATCGGATCCCAACAAACACACCACAAAAGATTTACATCATATGGATCTGCAAGAGACCATTGTATTGAGAATCGAACGAGAGAGAAGAAGCCATCTAGCTACTAACTACGGACCCGTAGGTCTACAAAAGACTACTCACGCATCATCGGAGAGGCACCAATGGCCATCATGAACCCCTCCGTGATGGTGTCTTGATTGGATCTAGTGGTTCTGGAACTATCAGCGGCTGGAATTTATTTTCGTCGACTCCCCTAGGGTTTCTGGAATATTGGGGTATTTATAGTGTAAAGAGGCGGTTCCGGAGGCAACCGAGATGGGCACAACTCACCTGGGCGCGCCTGGGCCTCCAGGCGTGCCCTGGTGGGTTGTGCTCCCCTCAGAGCACCCCCCAAGTGTTTCTCCGGCCCACTTGATGTCTTCCGTTCCAAAAAAATCCACAAAAAGTTTTGCTGCGTTTGGACTCCATTTGCTATTGATTTCCTGCGATGTAAAAAACGTGCAGAAAACAGCAACTAGTACTTGGCACTATGTCAATAGGTTAGTACCAAAAAATGATATAAAATGACTATAAAATGATTGTAAAACATCCAAGAATGATAATATAACAGCATGGAACAATAAAAAATTATAGATACATTGGAGACGTATCAGCATCCCCAAGCTTAATTCCTGCTCGTCCTCGAGTAGGTAAATGATAAAAACATAATTTTTGATGTGGAATGTTGCCTAACATGTTCATCTCATATTATTTTCTTTATAGCATGGAAATTTGGACTTTTATATGGTTCAAAGAAATAGTCTAGTTTTGACATGATAATTTCAATAATCAAGCATATCAATAAGCAACCATGTCTTTCAAAATATCAACGCTAAAATAAGTTATGATTGAGCGCATCATGCTCGATCATTGATCCATTCATGAAACACACTCGCATATTAGCTACACCCAATGCTCTAGTACGATCATAGTGCCCCTTAGTTGGTGCTTTATAAGAGAAGATGGAGACTCAAATTAAAAATAAAAATTGCATAAAGTAAAAGAAAGGCCCTTCGCGGAGGGAGTAGGGATTTGTAGAGGTGCCAGAGCTCAAAGCGAAAAACATAGAGATAAAAACATTTTGGGAGGCATGCTTTTCCTGTCAATGAGAACTATCGAGAAGTTCCCAATACTTTTCATGCTAGATATATCATAGGCGGTTCCCAAACATAAATTAAAGTTTATTCCTTTTTCAACCATACTTTCACTTTCCATGGCTAGCCGTATCCATGGGTGCCTTTATACCAACACTTTCCAAGGAATTTATTATTTGACAACGTAAAGTAAATTCATTTTTCATTTCGGGACTGGGCATCCCTAATACCTTTGCCTTACTCTCATGCAATGACAAGTGAATAAACACTCATCGTGATAATAACTTATCTAGCATGGAAATATATTAGCCACCCCCTACCGCTTCATGAGCGGTACGAGCACACAAAAGAGAAGTCTATTTTCAAAATTAGAGATGGCACATACAAATTTGCTTAGAACGGCAAAAGAATACCACATATAGGTAGGTATGGTGGACTCATGTAGCAAAACTGGTTTAAAGGATTTTGGATACACAAGTAGTGATCATACTTAGTGCAAAATGAAGGCTAGCAAAAGATTGAGAGGCGACCAACCAAGAAACGAATAATCTCATAAGTGAGCATTGAGCATAATTAACACCGAATAAGGCACCACAAGTAGGATGTAATTTCATTGCATAACTATTGACTTTCTTGATTGCATAGGGAATCACAAACCTTAACACCAATATTCCTACTAAAGCATAATTACTCATCAACATGACTCACATATCACATCGTCATATATATCTCAAAACTGTTACAAGGAATCAAGTTTATTTTTTCCAATGATCTTCATGAAAGTTTTTATTATATCCTCCTTGGATATATATCACTTTGGAACTAATTTTCATGTGTTGCTTTTGATAAGCTCAAACAAATAAAAGTGAAGATCATGAGTATAATATTTCTTTCTCTCAAATTAATTTAAGTGAAGAAAGAGAGAATTTCTTAAAAAATTACTAACACTCAAATAAATCTAATTGAAGCATGAGAGAATTTCTTCAAAAATACTAAAGCACACCATGCTCAAAAAGATATAAGTGAAGCACTAGAGCAATTCCCTAGCTCATAAAGATTTAAGTGAAGCATAGAGAGCAATTCTAACAAGTCATGGCATAATTTTGGCTCTATCAAATAAGTGTGTCCAGCAAGGATTCAAGACTTAAAATAAAAAGAAAAACAAACAAAGACTCATATCATACAAGACGCTCCAAGCAAAACTTATAGTAGGTGACGAATAAAAATATAGTTCCGAGTAAAATACCGATGGTCGTTAGAAGAAAGAGGGGATGCCACTCGGGCATCGCCAAGCTTAGTTGCTTGCTTCTCTTTGGATAATATCTTGGGATGCCATGGGAATCCCCAAGCTTAGGCTCTTCTTACTCCTTATTCCTTCATCCATCGTAACATCACCCAAAACATGAAAACTTCAATCACTCAAAACTCAACAAAACCTTTGTGAGACCCGTTAGTATAAGAAGGAAAATCACTACTATAAGTACTGTTGCAACCCATTCATATTTTATTCTTGCATTATATCTACTTTATTCCAACTTTTCTATGGCAAAGACTCTTCAAAGAAAACCATAGAATCATCAAAACAAGCACACAACACAAAGAAAACAGAATCTGTCAAAAACAGAACAGTCTGTAGCAATCTGGATATTTCGAATACTTCTATAACTCGAAAAATTCTGAAAAATTAGAACAACCTGAGAAATTTGTATATTAATCTTGTACAAAAGTAATTGGTGTTTTATCACGCTTATGTTAAAAACGAGAATTATTTTTGTGAGCGCAAAAGTTTCTGTTTTTCAGCAAGATCAAATCAACTATCACCCGAGAAGATCCTAAAGGCTTTGCTTGGCATAAACACTAATTAAAACACAAAAAACACTATCATAAGAGTAGCATAATTGTGCAAACACTCAAGAACAGAAAGCAAAAGACAAAAATAAATTTTATTCATTGGGTTGCCTCCCAACAAGCGCTATCGTTTTACGCCCCTAGCTAGGCATAAAGCAAAGATCTAAGTGTTGTCATCCTTCTCCTTAATTTCTTTAGGGGTGTTTTTGTCATGAGGTTTTGTAAAAACAACATAAAACATGTTATCCATAGAAACTTTAGCACCATTAAGTTGCCTATCATCATAACCCCTTTGATTTCTGGCAACAATCAAAGAGTAATGTTGATTAACATTATTGAAAACTTGTTGGATTACATCTAAAATGGGGACTTCCTTTTTAAGATTCTCATCAAAGATTTGATTATCCCCAATCAAATGTCTTAACGCATAATTACTATTGTAAATAATTTCATCTATCACGGGCTTTTCATGATTCATTCCATAAAAATCAAAGATTTCCCTAGCTTCCCGTATTATAAAGTCAAATTCATTCATAAGAACGAGAGTGGCCAACTTTTTAGCTTTAGGATTCTTTATAACGGGAAGACCAAAAAATAATTTTTGCAAAGTAGGATGAGTACGGATAAATTTACTTTCAAGTTTTAGAACTAGTGTTGAAATAGCATCCGCATAAGATCTAGTCTTTCTAAGTATAGGAGCATCATCAAGACTTAAATTTCCAACACAATTGAAAAATTCTTGGATACGTTCTTTTCCGAAAACATTCCCTTGTCCCAAGATAAAAGTTTTAGCATCCAGATTGCCCGTGCGTCCAATCTTAGGAGTTAGGCCACCATCTGTTGCTGCCATACCTGTAACATCCCAAATTTTCAATTTGGTATGTTATACATAGATCATCATTTCATATCATATTTTATTGCATTTCGACAAATCCTTGATAAATCCTAAGCAACTCAAGGACCCTCGGAGAGAGTTGGGGATTTTCTCGAATTTTCATATTTGATTTTCATCAAATAATAAAACGAGGATTTTGGTTTTAATTATTTTTCTCTCCGGAAAAATATTTCATTAAAAATAAATGAGATGAGAAAATTTGACTTCTGCAAAACAATTGAAATATTGGAGGAAAAATGTTAAAATCATTTATTGGATTTTATTCGGATTTTATTTGCAATTTTAATTGCATTAAAAAATATTGCATGTTTTCAAAAATTTATTTTTTGTGTAAAAAAATGTTCACCCTGTTCTAAATATTCTAACTAGACGGGAAAATTTGTTTTATATTTTTTGGATTTTTATTTATTTTTGTACGAATTTTTCGGCGGAACGTTTAAAAAAAATTCGTGCCGCGCTCGGCTGGGCGCCGGCCCATCTCCGCGTTCTCCTCCGCGAGCACGCCGGACGCCGCCGCCGTGTCCGCCACGGACACCCCGCCGCCGCGCCTTGCCCACTCCTCCAAGCACCCCTTCCCCCCCTCTTTATAAACCCCGCCGCCGCCCCGCACCCGCCCCGCACCCCGCCGCCGGAGCCGGAGCCCGAAGGCCGCCGCCGCTCGCCGAACCCCGCCGCCGGAGCTGCCCCTCGCCACCCCGAGCCCCCTGAGCCCTGCCGCACCCCGCCGCCCTCGCCGGAGCCAGCCGGAGCCCCGCCGGAGCCCTGCCCCGACGAGGTATGCCTCGCCGTCGTTGCCGGTTTGGTTTAAAAAAAAAAACCGTTCATTTAAAAAAAACCCTAGATCGGTTTATTTCTTTGGTTTTGTTATTTTGTGAACGTTCACCGACCCGTTCGTTTTAACGAACGCGTTCGTCGGATTTTCTCTGTTAACGAACGTCCGTTCTTTAACCGTTCGTCCGTTTTTCTTTTTCATCGGATTTTTCCGCGATTATCTCAGATCTCGATTTCTAATCGAATCTTCGTTTCTGTTTAATTTTTCGCTCGTTTATCGGAATCAGGCGATTCAAGCGCCTAGAGTTTCGTCTCGAAATTCTCTTTTCGTTTAACCTACTCAAACAAGTTTTTGCTACTGTAAAATTTGACCTAGATCCAGATTAGTAAACGAAGTTTGTTTCTTTCGCCGTTTGACTTTCGTTGCTTGGTTCGAGTTGATTCTTTTTGCAAACCGGAGTTCTTAAGTTGAACTTTCTGGTTGGATCTTTCATTCGAGTTTTACCTGTGCATTAGATGAGTACTTATTGTTTGCTTGTTTATTTGCGATAGAGTACCCGGAGTGTGCCGCTTGTTACTTCGAATCGCTAGGTTTCGCGGATCATCAGCAAGGCAAGTAACACTTTGATCATATACCTTCCATACCCAGTTTTTATTGCGTTAGATCTATTCCTCAAACATTGCATGATTAGGATCTAATTAAATTGTGGGTATTGGGAAGTAGTTGAGGTAGTACCTATTACCTGTTCTTTTATCAAACCCTTGGGAGTTACTTCTACGTTTGCTATTATATTGCCATGCTATGCTCGTAGACGTGGATTGGGTTTGAGTGATATTCATGATAGATGTGAGATTGCTAATAATGGTTTACTTAAGGTGGCAACTAAAACTCACATCTGGGTGGATTGAGGTACCTGGGTATTCCAGGATTGCCTGTTTTTCTTTTGGACCGCCACCCAGGTTCAAAGGGATCATGAGATTATTCATGCTAGAAACTTCCGTGTGCAGCCACAAGCTATTATGGGCTCTAGCATAGTTGACTAAGTTGTGTGAACTCTTACAGTGGTAGACTAGCAGATGTAGGGGAAAGTAGGTGTAACTGTCTACCCATACGTAAGGTGCAAACACTTCTGAAAGACTGTGTCTCGGTCATCCGTTACTCAAACACCAGGTAGTGCGAGTAATCCAACGGAGGAGATCGAGTCTTGTGGGGAAAAGTGCACAAACCTCTGCAGAGTGTACAAACTAATCATGGTTAGCCGTGTCCCCGGTTATGGACAATTTGAGTATCTAGTACCTGGATTATCATGTGAATCTCATCACCATGTTACTTTTAATTAATTTTGTTGGGTTATTGATGACACCTAATTGGGATTGAGATGCTGTCAACCATCTCAATGTTTAACAACCACCATGATAGTTAAATAAAATTTATTCCTTTGCAGTAGGGAAAAATTGGCTTTCCGCAAAAACTTTAACCATAGAGCTTTCCACCAGCCTTATATGCATGTAGTATAGTATTATTACTGTTCATTATTTCTCTATGTGTTACATTGCCAGCATATTCCATGTGCTGACCCGTTTTCGGGCTGCAACGTTTCATGTTGCAGACTTTTCAGACGACGAGTAAGGTGCCTTAGGTCGTGGTCTTATACTCGGTGATGCCGCTGGAGTTGATGGACTCACTTATCTTCCATGTCTTCCGCTGTTATCGTTTTTAGATGGCCTTAAGCCATATTTATCATACTTATTCTCTTTGGAGATATTCGATGTAATAAGTGTGTGATTGCTACTCTGTTATAAATCCTCCATTTGTACTGTGCGTGTCAGCATTACTGATCCAGGGATGACACTGGTGCATAGTAGCACAAACCATTTGAGGTCTGGTCGCTACAAAGGTGGTATCAGAGCACACGCTGACTGTAGGACACGACCACTAAGCTTAAGCCCTAGAACACTTCTCTCTTCTCATTTCTGACCCCTCTCCACTTTCTACTCTTTTAGGAATGGCGGATACAAGGAGCAAGTTCATGCAGCCAGATGAAGACACGCCTTTTGGTCGACACTTGAAGGAAGTCACCAAGTACTTGAACATAGGAATACCAAGCGTCACTGGAACCTACAACGCCACATTACCCGAAGAGGAGAGCTGGAAGATTCAAGTTCACATTCCAGGAAGGACGTTTGTGCCAGTTACTGAACCCATAAGATTGGTTTTCGAAGCACCAACCTGGAGTTTAGGGAAGAGCATGGCAGCCCACATCGCTATGGGACTCATTGGAGAAGTCTACCACCAGGAGCTTAAGGATACAATTTATCAAATTTGTGGACGCCGAGACGCGCAATGGGAGATGATCAGAACCAAGAAGGATGGATCAATTGCAGCTTTCATCCAGGAGCAAAACCAACATATCCGTCGCCAGGAGAACCAGATGTGCACGGACAAGGAAGAACTGAAGAAGGCATTGACGAAGATCAAGGAGCTGGAGGAAGAACTCAAGGCTACACGCGAGGATTATATGAAGGAAATCGTCACACTAGTAGGGAAGAATGACGACCTGGAGAAGAAGATTGGAGTATTCACGGGAAATCCAGTGCCAAAAGCAAAGGATGACGAATGCACTTGTCCGGATAACTACATCATCATCGATGACACCGACTCGGAACCAAGTGAAGATGACTTTGTTGATGAAGCTGGAGCAGACATCATGGAGTCTTCAACGGATCAGAATTTCTAAGTAGACCACCATATCAGTAGTAGTTTTCCCCCATTTAATAGTATAGTTCAAGCACTTTGTAACGCTAGTTAGATCGATTGTTATGCCTTTTTTGAATTGATTGAGTGATATTGATTGTATTTGTCTCATGAGCATATGGGTAGTGTTTTCCTCTAGACCTCATTCTATTCTGAACTCTCATCTTTTCTAACCCATCAGATGCCTCCGAGACGCGACCCCGGATTTGTTTTCCCACCAAAGATCACCCAGTTGATTCAGCAACAGAATGCCCTGATGCAAGTGTTAGTGCAGAACCAAGGCAACAACAACAACCCACCGCCACCACCACCTGTTGATCACTTAGCCCGTTTCTTAAGGCTAAACCCGCCGGTGTTTTCCAGTAGCATCGAGCCGATTGTTGCAGATGATTGGCTCCGCAAAGTTGGAAGGGAGTTGACCACTGCAGGATGCACAGATGCTGAAAGAGTGCGTTTTGCCGCACATCAGCTTGATGGACCCGCAACATCATGGTGGGAGAATTATACAGCCACACACCCTATTGACACTGTCACATGGGACCAGTTTCAGCAAGCTTTCCATACAGCTCATGTTTCAGCAGGAGCTATGGCTATGAAGAAGCGTGAGTTTCGCAACCTACGCCAAGGAGGACGCACCGTAGGCCAGTATGTGGAGGAATTCAGTAAATTAGCACGTTATGCACCAGATGACGTTTCTACAGATGCAGCCAAGCAGGAGAAATTTTTGGAAGGACTGAATGATGAACTGAGTATGCAGTTGATGGTAGCAACCTTCAACAACTACCAGGAGTTGGTAGATAGAGCTCTCATGATTGAAGGGTAGCAACAGCAGATTGAAAACCGTAAGAGGAAGTATGGACAAGGGAAGTATAACTCTGGAGCTCAACAGAAACCACGTTTTGCCCCGAAGCCGGGAGGACAGTTTCAGCATACCCATGGAGGAGGTAGTTCGCACAACCATAATGGCTCTAAAAATGGTAATGGGAATGGAGGAAGCAACGGACAGAACCGCACCAACCCATCTACCCCAGCCAAGAGGGACCTGAGCCAAGTCACTTGCTTTAAGTGCCAGAAGACTGGACATTATGCCAATGAATGTCCTGAAGCCCAAAATGGAAATGGCAATGGAAGCTCTGGGAAGAAGCCGAACCCGTTCAACAAAGGACACGTGAACCACGTGAGCGTGGAGGAGGTTGAAGCACAGCCTGATGCAGTAATAGGTAAGTTTTTGGTTAAGTCATTTACTGCAACCGTTCTTTTCGATACTGGTGCATCGCATTCATACATATCAAGGGGATTTGTGAATAAGTTTAAGTTGTCCACCAAAGTTCTCAGAACCCCTATGTTAGTAACCTCGCCAGGAGCAGAGTATATGGCAAGCCAAGGATGTTTTCAGATGCCATTGGCCATTGGTAGGCATGTTTTCCCCTCAGACCTAATAGTTTTGGAGTCGCAAGGTTTGGATGTGATTTTGGGAATGGATTGGCTATCGTTGTATGGAGGAAACATCGATTGTGCCAGCAAGACGATTTTGCTTACCACCCCAGTAGGAAAAAGGATCAAGTATGTATCCCGGCATATGCCGAAGAGGACTCAAGTGAATTCCTGTAACATCCCAAATTTTCAATTTGGAATGTTATACATAGATCATCATTTGCATATCATGTTTTGTGCATTTTGACAAATCCTCGATAAATCCTAAGCAACTCAAGGACCCTCGGAGAGAGTTGGGGATTTTCTTGAATTTTCTTATTTGATTTTCCAACGAGGATTTTGGTTTTTGATTATTTTTCTCTCCGGAAGAATATTTCATTTTAAAATAAACGAGAGGAGAAAATATGACTTCTCCAAAAATATTGAAATACTGGAGGAAAAATGTTAAAACATTATTTGGAATTTATTGGATTTTATTTGCAATTTTTATTGCATTTAAAAATATGCATGTTTTCAAAATATTTATTTTTGATTTTAAAAATGTTCACCCTATTCTAGATTTTCTAACTAGACGGGGAAAATTTATTTCGTATTTTTCTGATTTTTATTTATTTTTCTACGCAATATTTTCCGCGGAACATATTAAAAATATATATATATATATACGCGCTTGCCCGACTGGGCCGAGGCCCAGCCGAAGCCGACGGCCCACGCCGCCCGTGCTCTCCTTCTTCCCCACGCCGCCGGAGTCCGCCGGGAGCACGAAGCCGCCGCCGCCTCGGGCTTTGCCCCTTCCCCAAGCCCTCTAGCCCCCCTCCTACCTATATATATAGCCCCCCCCTCCGTTTTCGCCGCCACCATCGCCGGAGCCGCCGCCGCCGTCGCCCCGCATCTAGCCGCCCGCCGTTCGCCTCGCCCCTCGCCGCCGGGAGCGCCGGAGCCCCGCCCCTCACCCGCCGGAGCCGCCGCCCGAGCCCCGCTGCCCCGCCGCCGACCCCGCCCACCGGAGCCCCTCACCGGAGCGAGCCCCGTCGAGGTACTGCCGTTCGTGTTGACCGGTTTTTCTGAAAAAAAACCTTTTGTTTAAAAAAAAACCCTAGATCGGTTTTTTTCGGTTTTCTTATTTTACGAGCGTTCACCGAACCGTTTGTTTTAACGAACGCGTTCGTCGGTTTTTCTCTGTTAACGAACGTCCGTTATTTAACCGTTCGTCCGTTTTTCTTTTTCGACGGATTTTCTCGTTATTTTCTCAGATTCGATTTCTGATCGAAACTTCGAATCTGTTTAACTTTTCGCTCGTTTATCGAAATCAGGTGATTCAAGCGCCTAGAGTTTCGTCTCGAAATTCTCTTTCCGTTTAACCAACTCAAACAAGTTTTTGCTACAGTAAAATTTGACCTAGATCCAGATTAGCAAACGAAGTTTCTTTCTTCCGCCGTTTGACTTTCGTTGCTTCTTTCGAGTTGATTCTTTTTGCAAACCGGAGTTCTTAAGTTGAACTTTCTGGTTGGATCTTTCATTCGAGTTTTACCTGTGCATTAGCTGAGTACTGATTGTATGATTGTTTGTTTGCGATAGAATACCCGGAGTGTGCCGCTTGTTACTTCGACTCGCTAGGTTTTGCGGATCATCAGCAAGGCAAGTAACACTTTGATCATACCCCGTTCATACCCAGTTTTATTGCATTAGATCTATTTTCCCAAACACATTGCATGATTAGGATCTAATTAAACTGTGGGTATTGGGATGTAGTTGAGGTAGTACCTATTACCTGTTTACTATCAAACCCTTGGGAGTTACTTCTACGTTGCTTTTATTATTGCCATGCTATGCGTAGACGTGGTTTGGGTTTGAGAGATATTCATGACAGATGTGAGTGTTTAATAATGGTTCAACTTAAGGTGGCAACTAAAACTCACATCTGGGTGGATTGAGGCACCTGGAGAACCCAGTGTTGTCTGTTTGTATAAGGTCCGCCACCCAGGCTCAAAGGGATCATAAGATTATTCATGCTAGAAACTTCCATGTGCAGCCGCAAGCTATTATGGGCTCTAGCATAGCTAAGTAGGTTACGGGATCTCTTGAAGAGGTGGACTAGCAGATGTAGGGGAAAGTAGGTGTACCGGTCCATCCAGAGTAGAGAGTGACTGTTTCTGAAAGACTGTGTCTCGGTCATCCGTTTCTCAAACATCATGCAGTGCGAGAATCAAGCGGAGGCGATCGAGTCTTGTGGGAAAAGTGCACAAACCTCTGCAGAGTGTACAAACTGATCATGATTAGCCGTGTCACCGGTTATGGACAACTTGAGTATCTAGTAACTGGATTATCATTTGAATCTCATCACCATGATACTTATAATTAATTTTGTTGGGTTAATGATGTTACTTAATTGGGATTGAGTTGGAGGTACCTTCTCAATGTTTCAACCACCATGATAGTTAAATAAAATTTATTCCTTTGTAGTAGGATAAAATTGGCTTTTCGCAAAACTGCAACCATAGAGCCTTTCCACCAGCCATATATGCATATAGTATAGCCTTATCATTGTTCATTGCTCTCTATGTGTTGCTTTGCCAGCATATTCTATGTGCTGACCCGTTTTCGGGCTGCAACGTTTCATGTTGCAGACTTTTCAGACGACGAGTAAGGTGCCTTAGGTCGTGGTCTTATACTCAGTGATGCCACTGGAGTTGATGGACTCACTTATCTTCCAAGTCTTCCGCTGTTATCGTTTTTAGATGGCCTTAAACCATGTTTATTATACTTAATCTCTTCAGAGATATTCGATGTAATAAGTGTGTGATTGCTACTCTGTTATAAATCCTCCATTTGTACTGTGCGTGTCAGCATTACTGATCCAGGGATGACACTGGTGCACAGCAGCACAGGCCATTTGAGGTCTGGTCGCTACAAATCCTTATCAGGAGTTGTACAGGAGGAAGTACCAGTGGTGAAGGATTATCCGGATGTATTTCCAGAAGAGTTGCCAGGCATGCCACCGGATAGAGACATTGAGTTCTTGATTGAACTTTTGCCAGGCACAGGGCCAATATCTAAGAGACCGTACAGGATGCCCGCAAAAGATTTGGAGGAAATTAAGAAGCAGATCAAGGAGTTACTGGATAAAGGCTATATTCGCCCAAGTTCGTCACCTTGGGGATCACCAGTACTTCTAGTGGAGAAGAAAGATGGATCGCTGAGGATGGTTGTTGATTACCGTGGATTGAATGAAGTGACCATCAAAAACAAGTACCCACTGCCGATGATCAATGAATTGTTTGACCGCCTACAAGGAGCTAAAGTATTTTCCAAGATCGATCTACGATCAGGATACCATCAGTTAAAGATTCGATAGCAGGATATACCTAAGACGGCTTTTACCACCAGATATGGATTGTATGAGTATACCGTTATGTCATTTGATCTGACTAACGCACCTGCCTATTTTACGAACCTGATGAACAAAGTGTTTATGGAGTTCTTGGATAAGTTCGTCGTGGTGTTCATTGACGATATTTTAGTCTTTTCCAAGAATGAGGAAGAGCATGAGGAGCATTTGCGATTGGTACTTGAGAAGCTCAGAGAACATCAGTTATATGCCAAGTTCAGCAAATGTGAATTTTGGCTGAAGGAAGTTGGATTCCTTGGAGATGTTATTTCTGGAGAAGGAATAACAGTAGACCCTGCCAAGGTTGACATAGTGACAAGTTGGGAATCACCCACAACAGTTGGAGAAATCCAGAGTTTTCTTGGACTTGCAGGATACTACCGGAGGTTCATCGAGAATTTCTCGAAGATTGCTAAGCCCATGACTGAGCTATTGAAAAAGGACACCAAATTCAATTGGACTGAGGATTGTGAAGCTAGTTTCCAAGAGTTGAAGAAAAGATTGGTTACATCACCAGTGTTGACTCTGCCAGATCAACGCAAGGACTATGAAGTTTATTGCGACGCTTCTCGTCGAGGACTTGGAGCAGTGCTTATGCAGGAAGGAAGAGTTGTGTCATATGCTTCACGACAACTTAAACCCCATGAGAAGAATTATGCTACGCATGATTTGGAGTTAGCAGCCGTGGTGCATGCGTTGAAGACATGGAGACATTTTCTCATCGGAAACCATTGTGAGGTGTATACGGATCACAAGAGTTTGAAGTATATTTTCACGCAGAAGGAGTTAAATCTCAGACAGAGGAGATGGTTGGAGCTCATTAAGGATTATGATATGAGATTGCATTATCACCCAGGAAAGGCTAACGTAGTAGCAGACGCGTTGAGCCGCAAGAGTCATGTCAACACCCTCATGACAGGAGAGTTACCTCAGGAGTTAGCCGAGGACCTTCGCGAACTATGTTTGGAGATAGTCCCAAGAGGCTATTTAGCGACACTTGGAGATTCAGTCTACCTTGATGGAAAGGATCAGAGAAGCTCAGAAGACAGACAAGGAGATTGAAGAGATAAAGGAGAAGATGAGCAAAGGAAAAGCCAAGGGATTTCGTGAGGACGAGCACGATACCTTATGGTTTGAGGACCGCGTTTATGTGCCAAAAGACCGGAGATCAGGAAGTTGATTTTGCAAGAAGCCCATGATTCACCGTACTCGATTCACCCAGGAAATACCAAGATGTATTTGGATCTGAAGAATACTTTCTGGTGGACCGGAATGAAGAAGGATATTGCAGAGTATGTAGCAGTTTGTGATGTATGTCAGAGAGTGAAGGCAGAGCATCAGAAGCCAGCAGGATTGCTACAACCATTGCCGATACCCGAATGGAAGTGGGATAAAATAGGCATGGATTTTATCACGGGATTACCCAGGACTCGTTCAGGCTATGACTCAATATGGGTTGTAGTCGACCGTTTGACGAAAGTGGCTCATTTCATTCCAGTGAAGACCACTTACACCAGTGCTAAGTTGGCAAAGATATACATGACCAGGATCGTATGTTTGCATGGAGTTCCGAGGACCATTGTATCAGACAGAGGAACCCAATTTACCTCGAAGTTTTGGAAGCAGTTACATGAAACTTTGGGAACCAGGCTAGAATTTAGTACAGCTTTTCACCCACAGACAGATGGACAGACCGAGAGAGTCAACCAGATTTTGGAGGACATGTTGAGAGCTTGTGCACTAGATTATGGATCTAGTTGGGACGACAATTTGCCATATGCAGAGTTTTCATATAACAACAGTTATCAAACCAGTTTGAAGATGGCCCCTTTCGAAGCTTTGTACGGAAGGAGGTGTAGAACACCGTTGTTATGGGACGAAGTTGGAGACCGTCAGTTGTTTGGACCAGATTTGATTAAGGAGTCTGAACAGAAAGTGAGGTTGATTCGCGATAGGCTCAAGGTAGCCCAGTCCAGGCAGAAGAGTTATGCTGATTCTAAACGAAAGGAGACAGTTCACGAAGTTGGAGACAGAGTTTATCTTCGAGTATCACCACTTCGAGGAGTGAAGCGCTTTGGAGTTAAGGGAAAGTTAGCGCCCCGTTTTATCGGACCATACAGAGTTTTGGAACGTATGGGAGAAGTTGCCTACAAGCTGGAATTGCCCGAAGGATTGTCAGGAGTTCATGATGTATTTCACGTTTCCCAATTGAAGAAGTGCCACGCAGAGATGGCTGAGATACCACTGAGAGATACTGTGCCGCTGGAAGCGATTCAGCTAGAAAGTGATTTGACCTATGAGGAGAAACCAGTTAAGATTCTTGAGTATGCCAGCCGAGTTACCCGCAGTAAGGTTATCAAGTTTTGCAAAGTCCAGTGGAGTCACCACACGGAAGATGAAGCCACCTGGGAGCGAGAGGAAGATCTACGGAAGGACCACTCCCACCTGTTTTCTAGCCAACCCGAATCTCGAGGGCGAGATTCATCTTAAGGGGGGTAGGTTTGTAACATCCCAAATTTTCAATTTGGTATGTTATACATAGATCATCATTTCATATCATATTTTATTGCATTTCGACAAATCCTCGATAAATCCTAAGCAACTCAAGGACCCTCGAAGAGAGTTGGGGATTTTCTCGAATTTTCATATTTGATTTTCATCAAATAATAAAACGAGGATTTTGGTTTTAATTATTTTTCTCTCCGGAAAAATATTTCATTAAAAATAAATGAGAGGAGAAAATATGACTTCTCCAAAACAATTGAAATATTGGAGGAAAAATGTTAAAATCATTTATTGGATTTTATTCGGATTTTATTTGCAATTTTAATTGCATTAAAAAATATTGCATGTTTTCAAAAATTATTTTTTGTGTAAAAAAATGTTCACCCTGTTCTAAATATTCTAACTAGACGGGGAAAATTTGTTTTATCTTTTTTGGATTTTTATTTATGTTTCTACGAATTTTTCGGCGGAACGTTTAAAAAAGAAAATCGCGCCGCGCCCGACCGGGCCGAGGCCCAGCCGAGCCGCCGGCCCATCTCCGCGTTCTCCTCCGCGAGCACGCCGGACGCCGCCGCCGTGTTCGCCACGGACACCCCGCCGCCGGGCCTTGCCCCCTCCTCCAAGCAACCCTTCCCCCCCACTTTATAAACCCCGCCGCCGCCCCATCCCTCTCACCCCGCCGCCGCCCCGCACCCCGCTGCCAGAGGCGGAGCCCGAAGGCCGCCGCCGCTCGCCGAACCCCGCCGCCGGAGCCGCCCCTCGCCACCCCAAGCCCCCTGAGCCCCGCCGCACCCCGCCGCACCCCGCCGCCCTCGCCGGAGCCAGCCGGAGCCCCGCCGGAGCCCTGCCCCGACGAGGTATACCTCGCCGTCGTTGCCGGTTTTGTTTTAAAAAAACCGTTCATTTAAAAAAAACCTAGATCAGTTTATTTCTTTGGTTTTGTTATTTTGTGAACGTTCACCGACCCGTTCGTTTTAACGAACGCGTTCGTCGGATTTTCTCTGTTAACGAACGTCTGTTCTTTAACCGTTCGCCCGTTTTTCTTTTTCATCGGATTTTTCCGCAATTATCACCGATCTCGATTTCTGATCGAATCTTCGTTTCTGTTTAGTTTTTCGCTCGTTTATCAGAATCAGGCGATTCAAGCGCCTAGAGTTTCGTCTCGAAATTCTCTTTCCGTTTAACCTACTCAAACAAGTTTTTGCTACTGTAAAATTTGACCTAGATCCAGATTAGTAAACGAAGTTTGTTTCTTTCGCCGTTTGACTTTCGTTGCTTCGTTCGAGTTGATTCTTTTTGCAAACCGGAGTTCTTAAGTTGAACTTTCTGGTTGGACCTTTCATTCGAGTTTTACGTGTGCATTAGATGAGTACTTATTTTTTGCTTGTTTGTTTGCGATAGAGTACCCGGAGAGTGCCGCTTGTTACTTCGAATCACTAGGTTTCGCGGATCATCAGCAAGGCAAGTAACACTTTGATCATATACCTTCCATACCCAGTTTTTATTGCATTAGATCTATTCCTCAAACATTGCATGATTAGGATCTAATTAAATTGTGGGTATTGGGAAGTAGTTGAGGTAGTACCTATTACCTGTTCTTTTATCAAACCCTTGGGAGTTACTTCTACGTTTGCTATTATATTGCCATGCTATGCTCGTAGACGTGGATTGGGTTTGAGTGATATTCATGACAGATGTGAGATTGTTAATAATGGTTTACTTAAGGTGGCAACTAAAACTCACATCTGGGTGGATTGAGGTACCTGGGTATTCCAGGATTGCCTGTTTTTCTTTTGGACCGCCACCCAGGTTCAAAGGGATCATGAGATTATTCATGCTAGAAACTTCCGTGTGCAGCCACAAGCTATTATGGGCTCTAGCATAGTTGACTAAGTTGTGTGAACTCTTACAGTGGTAGACTAGCAGATGTAGGGGAAAGTAGGTGTAACTGTCTACCCATACGTAAGGTGCAAACACTTCTGAAAGACTGTGTCTCGGTCATCCGTTACTCAAACACCAGGTAGTGCGAGTAATCCAACGGAGGAGATCGAGTCTTGTGGGGAAAAGTGCACAAACCTCTGCAGAGTGTACAAACTAATCATGGTTAGCCGTGTCCCCGGTTATGGACAATTTGAGTATCTAGTACCTGGATTATCATGTGAATCTCATCACCATGTTACTTTTAATTAATTTTGTTGGGTTATTGATGACACCTAATTGGGATTGAGATGCTGTCAACCATCTCAATGTTTAACAACCACCATGATAGTTAAATAAAATTTATTCCTTTGCAGTAGGGAAAAATTGGCTTTCCGCAAAAACTTTAACCATAGAGCTTTCCACCAGCCTTATATGCATGTAGTATAGTATTATTACTGTTCATTATTTCTCTATGTGTTACATTGCCAGCATATTCCATGTGCTGACCCGTTTTCGGGCTGCAACGTTTCATGTTGCAGACTTTTCAGACGACGAGTAAGGTGCCTTAGGTCGTGGTCTTATACTCAGTGATGCCGCTGGAGTTGATGGACTCACTTATCTTCCAAGTCTTCCGCTGTTATCGTTTTTAGATGGCCTTAAGCCATATTTATCATACTTATTCTCTTTGGAGATATTCGATGTAATATGTGTGTGATTGCTACTCTGTTATAAATCCTCCATTTGTACTGTGCGTGTCAGCATTACTGATCCAGGGATGACACTGGTGCACAGCAGCACAGACCATTTGAGGTCTGGTCGCTACAATACCAAAATCACTCATGATTGCAAGCAAAGGATAAATTTGACGAGAAAACTGTTGGTAATCGTAGCATAATTTTAAAATTTTCCTACGCTCACCAAGATGCATCTATGGAGTATACTAGCAACGAGGGGAAAGGAGTGCATCTACATACCCTTGTAGATCGCGAGCGGAAGCGTTCCAATGAACGTGGATGACGGAGTCGTACTCGCCGTGATTCAAATCACCGATGACCGAGTGGCGAAAGGACGGCACCTCCGCGTTCAACACACGTATGGTGCAGCAACGTCTCCTCCTTCTTGATCCAGCAAGGGGGAAGGAGAGGTTGATGGAGATCCAGCAGCACGACGGCGTGGTGGTGCATGTAGCGGGATGCCGGCAGGGCTTCGCCGAGCTTCTACGAGAGAGAGAGAGGTGTAGCAGGGGGAGAGGGAGGCGCCCAAGGCTGTAGTATTGCTGCCCTCCCTCCCCCCCTTTATATAGGCCTCCTGGGAGGGGGGCGCCGGCCAAGACCCATCTAGGGTGGGGTGGCGGCGGCCAAGGGGGGTGCCTTGCCCCCCAAGGCAAGTGGGGCGCCCCCCCACCCTAGGGTTTCCAACCCTAGGCGCAGGGGGGAGGCCCATGGGGGGGCGCCCAGCCCACTAGGGGCTGGTTCCCTTCCCACTTCAGCCCACGGGGCCCTCCGGGATAGGTGGCCCCACCCGGTGGTCCCGGTACAATACCGGTAACCCCCGAAACTTCCCCAATGGCCGAAACTTGACTTCCTATATATAAATCTTCACCTCCGGACCATTCCGGAACTCCTCGTGACGTCCGGGATCTCATCCGGGACTCCGAACAACTTTCGGGTTTCCGCATACACATATCTCTACAACCCTAGCGTCACCGAACCTTAAGTGTGTAGACCCTACGGGTTCGGGAGACATGCAGACATGACCGAGACGCCTCTCCCGTCAATAACCAACAGTGGGATCTGGATACCCATGTTGGCTCCCACATGTTCCATGATGATCTCATCGGATGAACCACGATGTCGAGGATTCAATCAATCCCGTATGCAATTCCCTTTGTCAATCGGTATGTTACTTGCCCGAGATTCGATCGTCGGTATCCCAATACCTTGTTCAATCTCGTTACCGGCAAGTCTCTTTACTCGTACCGCAATGCATGATCCCGTGACTAACGCCTTAGTCACATTGAGCTCATTATGATGATGCATTACCGAGTGGGCCCAGAGATACCTCTCCGTCACACGGAGTGACAAATCCCAGTCTCGATCCGTGCCAACCCAACAGACACTTTCGGAGATACCCGTAGTGCACCTTTATAGTCACCCAGTTACGTTGTGACGTTTGGCACACCCAAAGCACTCCTACGGTATCCGGGAGTTGCACGATCTCATGGTCTAAGGAAAAGATACTTGACATTGGAAAAGCTCTAGCAAACGAAACTACACGATCTTTTATGCTATGCTTAGGATTGGGTCTTGTCCATCACATCATTCTCCTAATGATGTGATCCCGTTATCAATGACATCCAATGTCCATAGTCAGGAAACCATGACTATCTGTTGATCAACGAGCTAGTCAACTAGAGGCTTACTAGGGACACGTTGTGGTCTATGTATTCACACATGTATTACGATTTCCGGACAATACAATTATAGCATGAACAATAGACAATTACCATGAACAAAGAAATATAATAATAACCATTTATTATTGCCTCTAGGGCATATTTCCAACAGTCTCCCACTTGCACTAGAGTCAATAATCTAGTTACATTGTGATGAATCGAACACCCATTGCGTCCTGGTGTTGATCATGTTTTGCTCTAGGGAGAGGTTTAGTCAACGGATCTGCTACATTCAGGTCCGTATGTACTTTACAAATATCTATGTCTCCATTTTGAACACTTTCACGAATGGAGTTGAAGCGACGCTTGATATGCCTGGTCTTCCTGTGAAACCTGGGCTCCTTCGCAAGGGCAATAGCTCCAGTGTTGTCACAGAAGAGAGTCATCGGGCCCGACGCATTGGGAATCACCCCTAGGTCGGTAATGAACTCCTTCATCCAGACTGCTTCCTGTGCTGCCTCCGAGGCTGCCATGTACTCCGCTTCACATGTAGATCCCGCCACGACGCTTTGCTTGCAACTGCACCAGCTTACTGCTCCTCCATTCAAAATATACACGTATCCGGTTTGTGACTTCGAGTCATCCAGATCTGTGTCGAAGCTAGCGTCGACGTAACCCTTTACGACGAGCTCTTCGTCACCTCCATAAACGAGAAACATATCCTTAGTCCTCTTCAGGTACTTCAGGATATTCTTGACCGCTGTCCAGTGTTCCATGCCGGGATTACTTTGGTACCTTCCTACCAAACTTACGGCAAGGTTTACATCAGGTCTGGTACACAGCATGGCATACATAATAGACCCTATGGCCGAGGCATAGGGGATGACACTCATCTTTTCTATATCTTCTGCCGTGGTCGGGCATTGAGCCGTGCTCAATTGCACACCTTGCAATACAGGCAAGAACCCCTTCTTGGACTGATCCATATTGAACTTCTTCAATATCTTGTCAAGGTATGTACTCTGTGAAAGACCAATGAGGCGTCTTGATCTATCTCTATAGATCTTGATGCCTAATATATAAGCAGCTTCTCCAAGGTCCTTCATTGAAAAACACTTATTCAAATAGGCCTTTATACTTTCCAAGAATTCTATATCATTTCCCATCAATAGTATGTCATCCACATATAATATGAGAAATGCTACAGAGCTCCCACTCACTTTCTTGTAAACACAGGCTTCTCCATAAGTCTGTGTAAACCCAAACGCTTTGATCATCTCATCAAAGCGAATGTTCCAACTCCGAGATGCTTGCACCAGCCCATAGATTGAGCGCTGGAGCTTGCATACTTTGTTAGCATTCTTAGGATCGACAAAACCTTCCGGCTGCATCATATACAACTCTTCCTTAAGGAAGCCGTTAAGGAATGCCGTTTTGACGTCCATCTGCCATATCTCATAATCATAGTATGCGGCAATTGCTAACATGATTCGGACGGACTTCAGCTTCGCTACGGGTGAGAAAGTCTCATCGTAGTCAACCCCTTGAACTTGTCGATAACCCTTAGCGACAAGTCGAGCTTTGTAGATGGTCACATTACCATCCGCGTCCGTCTTCTTCTTAAAGATCCATTTTTTTCTATGGCTCGCCGATCATCGGGCAAGTCAGTCAAAGTCCATACTTCGTTTTCATACATGGATCCTATCTCGGATTTCATGGCTTCTAGCCATTTGTCGGAATCCGGGCCCGCCATCGCTTCTTCATAGTTCGAAGGTTCACCGTTGTCTAACAACATGATTTCCAGGACAGGGTTGCCGTACCACTCTGGTGCGGAACGTGTCCTTGTGGACCTACGAAGTTCAGTAGTAACTTGATCCGAAGCTTCATGATCATCATCATTAACTTCCTCCCCAGTCGGTGTAGGCACCACAGGAACATCTTCCCGCGCTGCGCTACTTTCCGGTTCGGAAGGGGTGACTATCACCTCATCAAGTTCCACTTTCCTCCCACTCAATTCTTTCGAGAGAAACTCCTTCTCCAGAAAGGACCCGTTCTTGGCAACGAAGATCTTGCCTTCGGATCTGAGGTAGAAGGTATACCCAATAGTTTCCTTAGGGTATCCTATGAAGACGCATTTTTCCGACTTGGGTTCGAGCTTTTCAGGTTGAAGTTTCTTGACATAAGCATCGCATCCCCAAACTTTTAGAAACGACAGCTTAGGTTTCTTCCCAAACCATAATTCATACGGTGTCGTCTCAACGGATTTCGACGGAGCCCTATTTAAAGTGAATGCGGCAGTCTCTAAAGCATAGCCCCAAAATGAGAGCGGTAAATCGGTAAGAGACATCATAGATCGCACCATATCCAATAGAGTGCGATTACGACGTTCGGACACACCATTTCTCTGAGGTGTTCCAGGCGGCGTGAGTTGTGAAACTATTCCACATTTCCTTAAGTGTGTACCAAACTCGTGACTTAAATATTCTCCACCACGATCTGATCGTAAGAATTTTATTTTCCTGTCACGTTGATTCTCAACCTCACTCTGAAATTCCTTGAACTTTTCAAAGGTTTCAGACTTGTGTTTCATTAGGTAGACATACCCATATCTACTTAAATCATCAGTGAGAGTGAGAACATAACGATATCCTCCGCGAGCCTCAACACTCATTGGACCGCACACATCGGTATGTATGATTTCCAATAAGTTGGTTGCTCGCTCCATTGTTCCGGAGAACGGAGTCTTGGTCATCTTACCCATGAGGCATGGTTCGCACGTGTCAAATGATTCGTAATCAAGAGACTCCAAAAGTCCATCTGCATGGAGCTTCTTCATGCGCTTGACACCAATGTGACCAAGGCGGCAGTGCCACAAGTATGTGGGACTATCGTTATCAACTTTACATCTTTTGGTATTCACACTATGAATATGTGTAACATCACGTTCGAGATTCATCAAAAATAAACCATTGACCAGCGGGGCATGACCATAAAACATATCTCTCAAATAAATAGAACAACCATTATTCTCGGATTTAAATGAGTAGCCATCTCGAATTAAACGAGATCCAGATACAATGTTCATGCTCAAAGCTGGCACTAAATAACAATTATTGAGGTTTAAAACTAATCCCGTGGGTAGATGCAGAGGTAGCGTGCCGACGGCGATCACATCGACCTTGGAACCATTCCCGACGCGCATCGTCACCTCGTCCTTCGCCAGTCTCCGTTTATTCCGTAGTTCCTGTTTTGAGTTACAAATATGAGCAACCGCACCGGTATCAAATACCCAGGAGCTACTACGAGTACTGGTAAGGTACACATCAATTACATGTATATCACATATACCTTTGGTGTTGCCGGCCTTCTTGTCCGCTAAGTATTTGGGGCAGTTCCGCTTCCAGTGACCACTTCCCTTGCAATAAAAGCACTCAGTCTCGGGCTTGGGTCCATTCTTGACTTCTTCCCGGAACTGGCTTACCGGGCGCGGCAACTCCCTTGCCGTCCTTCTTGAAGTTCTTCTTACCCTTGCCCTTCTTGAACTTAGTGGTTTTATTCACCATCAACACTTGATGTTCTTTTCTGATCTCCACCTCCGCTGATTTCAGCATTGAATATATCTCAGGAATGGTCTTTTCCATCCCCTGCATATTGAAGTTCATCACAAAGCTCTTGTAGCTTGGTGGAAGCGACTGGAGGATTCTGTCAATGACCGCGTCATCCGGGAGATTAACTCCCAGCTGAGTCAAGTGGTTGTGCAACCCAGACATTCTGAGTATGTGCTCACTAACAGAACTATTCTCCTCCATTTTACAGCTGAAGAACTTGTCGGAGACTTCATATCTCTCGACCCGGGCATGAGCTTGGAAAACCAATTTCAGCTCCTCGAACATCTCATATGCTCCATGTTTCTCAAAACGCTTTTGGAGACCCGGTTCTAAGCTGTAAAGCATGCCGCACAGAACGAGGGAGTAATCATCAGCACGCTGCTGCCAAGCGTTCATAACGTCTTGGTTTTCTGGGATTGGTGCATCACCTAGCGGTGCTTCTAAGACATAATCTTTCTTGGCTACTATGAGGATGATCCTCAGGTTCCGGACCCAGTCCGTATAGTTGCTGCCATCATCTTTCAGCTTGGTTTTCTCTAGGAACGCGTTGAAATTGAGGACAACGTTGGCCATTAGATCTACAAGACATAGTGTACAGATTTTAGACTAAGTTCATGATAATTAAGTTCATATAATCAAATTACTCAATGAACTCCCACTCAGATAGACATCCCTCTAGTCATCTAAGTGAAACATGATCCGAGTTAACTAGGCCGTGTCCGATCATCACGTGAGACGGACTAGTCAAGATCGGTGAACATCTCCATGTTGATCGTATCTTCTATACGACTCATGCTCGACCTTTCGGTCCTCCGTGTTCCGAGGCCATGTCTGTACATGCTAGGCTCGTCAAGTCAACCTAAGTGTATTGCGTGTGTTCCGAGGCCATGTCTGTACATGCTAGGCTCGTCAACACCCGTTGTATTCGAACGTTAGAATCTATCACACCCGATCATCACGTGGTGCTTCGAAACAACGAACCTTCGCAACGGTGCACAGTTAGGGTGAACACTTTCTTGAAATTATTATAAGGGATCATCTTACTTACTACCGTCGTTCTAAGCAAATAAGATGCAAAAACATGATAAACATCACATGCAATCAAATAGTGACATGATATGGCCAATATCATCATGCTCCTTTGATCTCCATCTTCGGGGCACCATGATCATCTTCGTCACCGGCATGACACCATGATCTCCATCATTGTGTCTTCATGAAGTCGTCACGCCAACGATTACTTCTACTTCTATGGCTAACGCGTTTAGCAACAAAGTAAAGTAATTTACATGGCGTTTATTCAATGACACGCAGGTCATGCAAAATAATAAAGACAACTCCTATGGCTCCTGCTGGTTGTCATACTCATCGACATGCAAGTCGTGATTCCTCTTACAAGAATATGATCAATCTCATACATCACATATATCATTCATCACATCTTCTGGCCATATCACCTCTCATAGCACATGCTACAAAAACAAGTTAGACGTCCTCTAATAGTTGTTGCAAGTTTTTACGTGGTTTGTAGGTTTCTAGCAAGAACGTTTCTTACCTACGTATGACCACAACGTGATTTGCCAATTTCTATTTACCCTTCATAAGGAACCTTTTCATCGAATCCGTTCCGACTAAAGTAGGAGAGACAGACACCCGCTAGCCACCTTATGCAACTAGTGCATGTCAGTCGGTGGAACCTGTCTCACGTAAGCGTATGTGTAAGGTCGGTCCGGGCCGCTTCATCCTACAATGCCGCCGAAACAAGAAACGACTAGTAGCGGCAAGAAGAATTGGCAACATCAACGCCCACAACTTCTTTGTGTTCTACTCGTGCATAGTAACTACGCATAAACCTGGCTCTGATGCCACTGTTGGTAATCGTAGCATAATTTTAAAATTTTCCTACACTCACCAAGATGCATCTATGGAGTATACTAGCAACGAGGGGAAAGGAGTGCATCTACATACCCTTGTAGATCACGAGCGGAAGCGTTCCAATGAGCGTGGATGACGGAGTCGTACTCGCCGTGATTCAAATCACCGATGACCGAGTGCCGAAGGGACGGCACCTCCGCGTTCAACACACGTACGGTGCAGCAACGTCTCCTCCTTCTTGATCCAGCAAGGGGGAAGGAGAGGTTGATGGAGATCCAGCAGCACGACGGCGTGGTGCTGGATGTAGCGGGATGCCGGCAGGGCTTCGCCGAGCTTCTACGAGAGAGAGAGGTGTAGCAGGGGGAGAGGGAGGCGCCCAAGGCTGTAGTATTGCTGCCCTCCCTCCCCCCCTTTATATAGGCCCCCTGGGAGGGGGGCGCGCCGGCCAAGACCCATCTAGGGTGGGGGGCGGCGGCCAAGGGGGGTGGCTTGCCCCCCAAGGCAAGTGGGGCGCCCCCCACCCTAGGGTTTCCATCCCTAGGCGCAGGGGGGAGGCCCATGGGGGGCGCCCAGCCCACTAGGGGCTGGTTCCCTTCGCACTTCAGCCCACGGGGCCCTCCGGGATAGGTGGCCCCACCCGGTGGACCCCCGGGACCCTTCCGGTGGTCCCGGTACAATACCGGTAACCCCCGAAACTTTCCCGGTGGCCGATACTTGACTTCCTATATATAATTCTTCACCTCCGGACCATTCCGGAACTCCTCGTGACGTCCGGGATCTCATCCGGGACTCCGAACAACTTTCGGGTTTCCGCATACACATATCTCTACAACCCTAGCGTCACCGAACCTTAAGTGTGTAGACCCTACGGGTTCGGGAGACATGCAGACGTGACCGAGACGCCTCTCCGGTCAATAACCAACAGCGGGATCTGGATACCCATGTTGGCTCCCACATGTTCCACGATGATCTCATCGGATGAACCACGATGTCGAGGATTCAATCAATCCCGTATGCAATTCCCTTTGTCAATCAGTATGTTACTTGCCAGAGATTCGATCGTCGGTATCCCAATACCTTGTTCAATCTTGTTACCGGCAAGTCTCTTTACTCGTACCGCAATGCATGATCCCGTGACTAACGCCTTAGTCACATTGAGCTCATTATGATGATGCATTACTGAGTGGGCCCAGAGATACCTCTCTGTCACACGGAGTGACAAATCCCAGTCTCGATCCGTGCCAACCCAACAGACACTTTCGGATATACCCGTAGTGCACCTTTATAGTCACCCAGTTACGTTGTGACGTTTGGCACACCCAAAGCACTCCTACGGTATCCGGGAGTTGCACGATCTCATGGTCTAAGGAAAAGATACTTGACATTGGAAAAGCTCTAGCAAACGAAACTACACGATCTTTTATGCTATGCTTAGGATTGGGTCTTGTCCATCACATCATTCTCCTAATGATGTGATCCCGTTATCAATGACATCCAATGTCCATAGTCAGGAAACCATGACTATCTGTTGATCAACGAGCTAGTCAACTAGAGGCTTACTAGGGACACGTTGTGGTCTATGTATTCACACATGTATTACGATTTCCGGACAATACAATTATAGCATGAACAATAGACAATTACCATGAACAAAGAAATATAATAATAACCATTTATTATTGCCTCTAGGGCATATTTCCAACAAAAACGGCGAACGAAAAAGAGGGCGAATAAAATGGCAATTTTTTGTGAAGTGGGGGAGAGGAAAACGAGAGGCAAATGGCAAACAATGTAAATTGCGAGGAGATGAGATTTGTGATTAGGAACCTGATAGATGTTGATGATGTCTCCCCGGCAGCGGCGCCAGAAATTCCTTTTGATGTCTGCTAGAACTACGTCGGTATTAGCCCAAAGAGGAAGGGATGATGCAGCACAGCGACGGTAGGTATTTCCCTCAGTGATGAGACCAAGGTTATCGAACCAGTAGGAGAACCAAGCAACACTACATAAACAACACCTGCACAAATAGCAAATACTCGCAACCCGACGTATTAAAGGGGTTGTCAATCCCTTTCGGCTAACGGTGCCAGAAATGGGCAAAAGGACGTGAGAGAGTTGTAATAAATTGATAGATCGAACGCCTAATAAAATAAAGTGCAGCAAGGTATTTTTGTATTCTTGGTTTAATAGATCTAAAAATGAAAGCAAAGGAAAATAGATCGCAAAGGCAAATATAATAAAAAAGAGACCCAGGGGCCCTAGTTTTCACTAATGGCTTCTCTCGAGAAAAATAGCAAATGGTGGGTAAACGAATTACTGTTGTGCAATTGATAGAACTTCAAATAATAATGACGATATCCAGGCAATGATCATTATATAGGCATCACGTCCAAGATTAGTAGACTGACTCCTGCCTGCATCTACTACTATTACTCCACATATCGACCGCTATCCAGCATGCATCTAGTGTATTAAGTTCATGGAAAAATGGAGTAATGTAATAAGAACGGTGACATGATGTAGACAAGATCTATTTATGTAGAAATAGACCCCATCTTGTTATCCTTAATAGCAACGATACATACATGTCGGTTCCCCTTCTGTCACTGGAATCAAACACTTTAAGATCAAACCCATTACAACGCACCTCTTCCCATTGCAAGACAAATAGATCAAGTTGGCCAAACAAAACCCAAATATTGGAGAAGAAATACGAGGCTATAAGCAATCATGCATATAAGAGATCAAACAAGACTCAAATAACTTTCATGGCTAAAAAGATAGCTCTGATGATAAACTCAAAGTTCATCGGATCCCAACAAACGCACCGCAAAAGAGTTACGTCATATGGATCTCCAAGAGACCATTGTATTGAGAATCAAACAAGAGAGAGGAAGCCATCTAGCTACTAACTACGAACCCGCAGGTCTACAAAAGACTACTCACGCATCATTGGAGAGGCACGAATGGGCATGATGAACCCCTCTGTGATGGTGGCTAGATTCGATCTGGTGGTTCTGGAACTTTCGGCGGCTTGAATTGATTTTCGTCGACTCCCCTAGGGTTTCTGGAATATTGGGGTATTTATAGAGTAAACAGGCGGTTCGGGAGGCAACCGAGGTGGGCACAACCCACCTTGGTGCGCCTGGGGCTCCAGGCGCACCCTGGTGGGTTGTGCTCCCCACGGAGCACCCCCAAGTGCTTCTCCGGCCCACTGGATTTCTTCTGGTCCAAAAACACCCACAAAATGTTTCGCTGCGTTTGGACTCCGTTTGGTACTGATTTCCTGCGATGTACAAAACATGGAGAAAACAGAAACTGGCACTTGGCACTATGTCAATAGGTTAGTACCAAAAAATTATCTAAAATGACTATAAAATGATTGTAAAACATCCAAGAATGATAATATAACAGCATGGAACAATAAAAAATTATAGATACGTTGGAGACGTATCAGAAACCGAAAAGTCCCGACACTGAGTGAGGTCTACTTGTTCACGGACGCGTGTGTATAGTGTATATTCTAGTTCCCTCCCACCTCTTTGACGCACACTGTATACCGCCATAACACAAACAAAAAAGATTCTACCTTGCTGGTCAAATTAACCTCACTGCCAGTTGTTCATCAAAGTGATGGACGACGACCTCGCGGGCCCACAGAAAGCGTCACACGCGAGTATCGAGTGTCGTCTAGGACAACCATCGACTGCTTGTGGCCAAGACATGTATGTATGAAAGGATTGTGTAATGTTTTAAATAGCGAATTCACGACTCTGATGTGGCACCTGCCTAACAAAACGACCAACTCAAACGGTGGCTCACAACTCGTAGTGTATTGCGAGCCACCCGCCACCCCCAGATGCACACACCCACCCACACACCGTGAATCCACCGCAACTACGATGCATGTTAAATTATCCCACGGTGAACATATGTTACCAAAGGAGGGACGTTTTAATTTCTAAAAAAACAGAGACCATTAAGACATTTTAGTACATTAATTGATCGATTTTCTACGGGTATAATGTGCAAACATCAAATTTGAGCTACATGCACATGTGACAGTGCACCTAAATGGATTGCAGAAACACATGTGTCTCACTGGGTGCATGTTCTACTCCCTGTGCAAGAAATTTCAAACATTGAGAATCTTGATTTTTAAATTGTACTACGTCCAAACTTATTTGAAGTTCAAGAAAATTATCATGTTGTCATATGGACACCAATACAAAGTGGCATTGTACTTTTTTTGTCAAATTTGAGACCAGTTTTGATGTAATCTTTATCTAATTACAAACGGGAGATTATCAATAATTGGTAACTAATATCCCAAACGGATTACTTATTTGAACCATGAGCGTTAGACCAACAATGGATACGTGCCATGCTTCGGTTAAGCAATAAAGCGGTAGCATTAATCATCCAAATAGAAAAACAATATACGTGCCACCACGCGACCCATGTGCCGTGCGAGCAGGCGTGAGTTGACAGGACGCATGCGAGCAGTCTGCCGCGCAGGCAAGCCGGGAGGCGTGCGTGCAGGTGTGTGAATTGACGGAGGTGTGCTCGCTGCAAAGTGTCATTGGGAGGCGTGCGAGTAGCTTTGTGAAACTACAGTAGGCATGCCAGCAGTCCGGTGCGCAGGCTCACCGGGAGGCGAGCTAGCAGTTTGACCGCCGACCGCCTCTCTCCCACTAGTTCATATTAATGGTGCGCCCGAGCAGCCGCACCCCCCATCCGCGCCACACACACAATCCTCTCTCTCTGCTTGCATCCTCGACGCCGCTCTCAGTCCTCAAAGCCGTCAGTGTATGAGGATGCCGCCGAAGCCTCCCATCGGAGGGAGTGGTGATGCCGGGGCTGCTGAAGCCCCGGAGCACGCCATGGAGATGGAGACAGAGGTTGTCGTCACCAGCGGCGAGTTATCGCTGCACCCTGACGTCGTTGACAGCATCAAGCTTCCACAACCTGAGGCGGACTTCCACACCGACTCTGGTGACGACTCGGGCGACGACCCAGACGACTCCGACGACCACTCCGGCGACGACTCCGACGACAATGGACAACTGGTTAGTCATCTATACCCATTTATGTGTCAAATAGATCCTAGGGTTTCTCTGGTTACTCCTGCCTCCCCCTTTTTGGAGTAGAAATATGTCGGCGTCCTGGGAATGGGGGTCCCCAGACTTGCCTGCCCGCGGCCCACGGCGTGGCTCCACCCGCGGCCCAGTACGGCCCGTCGTCACCAGCAAACGCTCAAGACCCTCGCGAGGGGCCGAGCCTCGCGAGGCGGATGACACAAGACCTCCTCGGGGGCAGCCTCGCCAGGCTAGCTCGCTAGGGGCAGAGAGATCAAGGCAAGGTGAACCTCGCGAGGTTCCTATGAAGCAAGCCATGACGACCAAGACCAGGCGGGCGCCAGCGCACACAGTGTCCTCGTTTCCACTTTGGTGCTAAGGAGGCAGGCGCAGGCGAGGAGTACCGAGGCATCTGACAAAGGTTTCCATATCGGTGCAACAAGACCAAGACCGGCAGGACGGAGGTCACCATGGAGCCCAAGACGGCGTCACCACCAGAGCCTTTGGTAGGCGAAGACCACCTTTAGTCAGGATAGCTTGTACTAGCTGTCCCCCTTCAAATTGGCCGTTGTGGCATCCCTTCCCGCTTGATATTTGGGAAGAGGACCAAGGCTTCTATAAATAGGACTAGCCACCGCAGTTGGAGGCAACTCATCTCGGACTGGATCCACTCCATCCTCACACTCACCAAGCACAAGAACACCTCTCCTCAGGAGGCTATTCTTCCCTTGTAGTGTTCATCCTCAGCCCAAGAGGCAATCCACCACCACCACATTGGAGTAGGGTATTACACCACATCGGTGGCCCGAACCAGTATAAACCTTGTGTCTCTTGTGTTGCGGGTTCGTTGAGCTAAGCTTTGAGATCGCGGTGAGGCAGAGGGCGTGATTAGGTAGGGGGAGATCTTCGTGCGCACCCCAGTGTTCGAACCTCAAGGGTTTTGCCGGAACCCGAAATCCGACATTTGGCGCACGAGGTAGGGGTGCGCCCAAGTTTCCCTTCCGCTGATCCGCGTTCCATCGCCTCATCGCATCCATGGCAGATGCTCGTGGGGCCCGTGGTGAGCACAGGGCCGCCCTCGCCGCCCGCGTCGCTCAGACGGCCCCTGTCGGCGGGCCTCCCCGTTGTTCTCCTTCGCCCGCCGCCACCGGCCCGGCGGGAAATGAGCAGCGAGCATCTTCGCTGCACCCCTCGGTGCGGCGGGACAGCCGCACCGCCACTCCGTCGCTGACCCCGGCTGGCTCATCATCTCATGTCGTCGCGCTCCCACGGACGCGTAGGCCGCGCTGCTCGTGGCACGCGTGCTCCTGCGCTACCGCCCCGTCGACGACCTCTATGAGGAGTGGCTGGACTACGTCGCCGAGCTCGTCAGCGCCGCAGGGGGCTCCCCTGCACCCTCCCTCTCGCTGCCTGGCCCTCCGCCAGCTGCGGGCGACGTGGCCCACGAAGCGCCTCCACTACCTCTGCCCCAAGACAGTGTCCTGGCACCAAGGCGCGCGCCCCCCCAGCGCGACCCACCGTGTCGGGCGCCCGTGCATGAAGAAGGAAGCTGCCAAGAAGTTCCTCGGCCGCAAGAAAACGCTCCCGTGCTCCCAGCGCCGCCACGACAAGATTGCATGCCGCCTGCAGCGGCAGTGCGCGGACACCAAGGGCAAGCTCTGCATTGGCGAAGGGCCACGGTGACTACGGCAGGATGCCGCGCCTTCACCCCCGAGCTGCGTAGCGTCGCCTGGCCGGGCAAGTTCAAGCCGGATCTGCCTCCTCGCTACGACGGCACCCCCGATCCCGCGGAGTTCTTGTAGCTCTACGAGCTGAGCATCGAGGCGGCCAACAGCGACGAAAAAGTCATGGCGAACTGGTTCCCCATGGCACTCAAGGATGGTGCCCGCTCGTGGCTCCTGAACCTGCCTCCAGGCTCGATCTCCTCCTGGGACGAGATGCGCGACCGCTTCGTCACCAACTTCCAAGGCACTCGCGACCGCCCTCCGGCAGCGGGTGACCTGCGCCGCATCAAGCAGCAGGCAGGAGAGACCGTGCAGAAGTACATCCAGCGCTTCAACAACGTTCGCCTCAAGATCCCCAAGGTGACGGATGAGGCCATCATCTAGGCGTTTTCTGATGGCGTCTGCGACGTCAGGATGAAGGAAGAGCTCGCCATCCACGAGGAGCTATGCACGTCTCTGGAGCTATTCAACCTGGCGACCAAGTGCGCAAGGGCTGAGGAAGGGCACATTTCCCTTCTCGAGCTCTCAGCTGTAGACCCGGAAGAGAAGAAAACCAAGGCCACGGACGTGAAGCGCAAGGGAGTGGCCGTGCTCGCGGCGGAGGCGGACACGAAGCGCGGCCGGGACGAGCCCGAGTCATCCAAGAGCAACCGACCGTTCTGCGCCTTCCACAACATACACAGCCATAACACCAATGACTGTCAAGAGCTCAGGGCCATTCGAGATGGACGCTTCGGTAAACGCCCGAGCGCAACGACCGAGGCTACGATCGAGGAGGAGGACATGGCCTGAGGACGCTGGGACGACCGTGGCCCTCGCCAGGAGTGGCATGACCGGCCTCGCGAGGACCTCTGGCAAGATCAGCCTCGTGAAGGCGCCTGGAGGGATCAGCCTCGTGAGGACCGCCCCCAGGGCAACGCTGGTCTTCCTCCGCTGCCGCCACCACCAAGAAGGAACGACGACCACCATCAAGACGAGGGGGCTGGGGCCTTCCAGGAGCCGCGTGCTATCGCCTGCATCTTGGGCGGAGCTCAAGCCCCAGCATCTCAGCGTATCTTCAAGCAGTTTGCTCGCGAGGTTAACGCAGTCCTCCCCAGGCTCAAAGCCACACGCCCGCTTAGGAGGTCCAAGTGCGCCATCACCTTCAGTTCGGCGGACCAGCTCAAGTGTGCGGCCACCACCGGCGCCCTCCCGATGCTCTGTTCACCCGTCATCAGCAACGTACAAGTCACCAAGACCCTCATCGACGGCGGCGCAGGGCTTAACGTCCTATCCGTCGAAACGTTCTAGAGCCTTCAAGTACCATACGATCAGCTTTAGCCTACCAAGCCCTTCTCAGGAGTGACCGACGGTTCCACCACCCCGATAGGGCAGGTCCGCCTTCCTGTCACCTTCGGACAGCGCAACACTTACCGCACCGAGCTCATCGACTTCAACGTCGCCCACATCCGCCTGCCGTAAAATGCCATCCTCGGGTATCCGGCCCTGGCCAAGTTCATGGCGGTGACACACCATGGCTACAACGTCCCCAAGATGCCAGGAAGCAGCGGGATCATCACGGTCCCCTGCGAGGAAAGAGATGCGGTGTGCTCCCTCGAGCGCGCCTTCCAAGCCGCAGCAATCGAAGACCCCGACAGCAAGGGCGAGTACCCTCGTGAGGCCATACCCAAGAAGAAGAAGCAGCTACTCCACACAGGGCCTCAGGGGGGCAGCTCCTCAAGCGGTGCCACGTTAGGATCGGCGCCCGCGCCTGGGGCACGTCCCTCCCTCGCATAAGAAGGCGCGCCCGGCGCCCTCCTCGGGCAGAGCTCGGGGGCTCTCTTCTTGAGGGCCTCAGACCTCGCCAACATCACGAGGGATGCGCTCGGGCACCACTTGGAGGTGTGCTTCGCGGCATGTTTCCCTCAGGAGGACACCGGGCGAGGAGCGCCCAACGCTCAGGAGTTCATTGCCAAGACCACTCAGGAGCTGCAGGAAGCAAGGGCCATGCGCGGCGATCGCCGCTCACCTGGCGCGGCTTCCCATCCAGGCGAGGATGGCGGGCTACGCGTCTGCATCGACGTCCCAGGGCTCAACAGGGCCGCATCTCAGGAGCTCTTCTGGCTTTCGCGCGTGGGACGTTGCGGGGGCCCACCATACAGCTACGTTCACATGCCATTCGGCCTGCCGAGCGTGGCATCTGCCTTCTAGCCCAGCCTTCAGAGCATCATGGCGGCCCAGGAGGCCAGGCATCACGCGGTCCTAACGGAGATGGAGACGGTCGTCAAGGAACCGCCTGGGCCCCTAGAGCCTCCTGAGGCTCAGGGCCCCAGCGGCTCGTGAGGAGCAACCCCTTCGCCAAGCATCTTCAGCTGCCCCAACATCCCTTCTACAACGAAACCAGGTGACATTTTCCAAGTTTATTTAGCTGGGAGCGCCCTCACGGCTGCATCATTCCAAGTCCGTGTGGGTCCATCCCTGTGGCATGTATCCCTTTTTATGTCTTTGGCTTACCTTGCTGGGGGCGCCCCACGGGCATCATCCCCAAGCCGCTCGGGTCCGACCCAGTGGCATGTATCGTTCTTGCATTCACCTGAGCTAGTTTGCTTTTCATACATAATCTATCTATGACTATCACCTGCTTGATTGTCACCTACCACGGGAGCTGCTCACGCTGGCACGACGCTTGTGCTTGGATCCGTCCCTGCAACATCGACTAATCTGAGCGGTCGAGCTCTGACCCGCGGCACGCCCCGCGCGCGTCACCTCACCAAGCCCTCAGTGCCTTCATCCTCTTATGGAGCGACCAGTGGACGGCCGGCAATTATAATGGCAATCTGTGCCCCTGCTCGGGCTGACTTGTAGGATCCTCCCGAGGAGAACAGCAGGCGGTACCGCGGGCTCCCTCTTCTCCCATGCGATTCGCTTGCGCGTTAAAAGGGGGGCTCCTGAGCATCGCGACTCAGGAGTTCCTACTGGCTCTCCAGCCCTCACCCCCTGGCCTTGACCACGGCATCGCGACCTGGCATACCAGCGGCGGCTGAGCTCGCTCGAGGGCCAGGACCTGAGGACGTAGAGCACGAAGGAGAGCATGGAGAAGAGGGGGAAGCACGCACGGGCCTAACCTAGCTGCGCCACGGCCGCCAATGCACGAGTCTGGCGCAACGCAAGGAAACGACTCTAGATTACCAAGATAAGTTTCGTGCTCAGATCAACCAGTCGCTACGACACGGGATTCTCACTTGCTGCAGCCCTGTCACGGCAACGTCGCCTCCCTTTCTCACCTCTCGGTGGCTACTTGCGCGCTAAAGGGGACCTCCTGAGCATCGCGTCTCAGGAGCTCTTACTGGACCTCGGGCCGCTCACCTCCGGGCCTTGACCACGGCATCACGACCTAGCATACCAGCGACAGCTGCTGCCTACCTGGGGACCGGGACCTGTCAGTGTAGAGCACCAAGCCGTCGCGAGGATAGAAAGGGGAGACTGAGCCAAAACAGGACACGCGCCCGCACAATTTCATAATAAGGATAATATCAACAAAAGACATTACATGCCCTTTACACACCCCCGCGGGGTTCTTCTCGATTCCTCACCGGGAACAAAAGAAAGGAAATTCAAGGAGCCCTATCTACACACGCGAGCACGGCCGACGCCATCATCAACAGTGGGCCATGGGAGGCCGGCGCCAACCCCATCCAGATCAGCGATGGCGGCGGCCGGATGCTGCGGCCTTGCTCCGGGCGCGGCGAGAGCTCGGGGGAACGTAGCAGTCGTCGCTCATCTCCGGAGTCTCGTAGGGCTTGGGAGAGTCGCTGGACTCCCAAGCGTCGCTGCTGCTGCTGGAGGAACCGCTGGCGAGGCAGTCCTGGCGGCCCTGTCTGGGGTAGCACTCCAAGCGACAGCCTTCCGCGTCGAAGACCTTGAAGAACATTGTGGAGGCGCCATCATACTCGAAGTGGATTGCAAGGGCGCCTTCTACATGGCAAAGCCGGGCGACCTCACCCCAACCTCGGGTCATAAAGATCTTGCCCGAGGAGATAACTTCAACTTCCGCTCCGGTCGCCGGGGCGTCGGAGTCGGCGTGCTGCAGCCATAGCTCGAGGGGCCCCCTCGGCGGCATCTCAGCGGAGAAGAACTGGGGGAAGTGGATCCAAGTGCGCGGAGGCATTGCCGCCCACAGAACGAGTTCGCGCGAGGAGTCCGCGGCATGGGCAGCGCCGCTCCTGAGCCCTTGGCTTGGGCGTATAAAGGCAGTGAATGCCCAGTAAGTCGCCGCTCGCACCAAGGCCTTGTCACCTCCTGCCTCACGACTATGTCGCGGCGGTGGACCGGCCTCTTCTTCGGTGGAAGCGGCCCGGGCTCGTCGCGGGGAGTTTTTCCTTTCTCCGCGGCCGAGAATCTTCGGATCAGCGCCATTGGTGTCGCTACTAGCAATGGAGCAAGGGAGGATAAGCGAGCGGAGCAGGAGGAGATGGGCGACGGGGGCTCCGCCTCCCTCCTCATTTATAGCCCAAGGGAGGCCAACCGTCGACCTCCACGATCGCAGGTAATGATTACCCTTTTTGCATGCAGCAGGGACTCGTCAAGTTGGGCAGTTGCCGAGGCAGCGTGGGGAAGCGGAGACATCCACGTCAAATCAGTCGCCACGCGTCGACCAAGGCCGCAGGCTATTGGGGCCCGCAGCGCTCCGCACTTGCCCTTTGGCTTCGCCTCGAAGCCAAGTCCGAGCGCGCCTTGGGCCCGGGGGCTACTGTCGGCGTCCTGGGAATGGGCGTCCCCAGACTTGCCTGCCTGCAGCCCACGACATGGCTCCACCCGCGGCCCAGTACGGCCCGTCTTCACTAGCAAACGCTCAAGACCCTCGCGAGGGGCCGAGCCTCGCGAGGCGGATGACACAAGACCTCCTCGGGGGCAGCCTCGCCAGGCTGGCTCGCGAGGGGCAGAGAGATCAAGGCAAGGTGAACCTCGCGAGGTTCCTATGACGCAAGCCATGATGACCAAGACCAGGCAGGCGCCAGCGTGCACAGTGTCCTCGTTTTCTCTTTGGTGCTAAGGAGGCAAGCACAGGCAAGGAGTACCGAGGCATCAGGCAAAGGTTTCCATATCGGTGCAACAAGACCAAGACCGGCAGGACGGCAGGACAGAGGTCACCGTGGAGCCCAAGACGGCGTCACCACCAGAGCCTTTGGCAGGCAAAGACCACCATTAGTCAGGATAGCTTGTACTAGCTGTCCCCCTTCAAATTGGTCGTTGTGGATCCCTTCCCGCTCGATATTTGTGAAGAGGACCAAGGCCTCTATAAATAGGACTAGCCACCACAGTAGGAGGCAACTCATCTCGGATTGGATCCACTCTATCCTCACACTCACCAAGCAGAAGAACACCTATCCTCAGGAGGCTGTTCTTCCCTTGAACAGTTTATCCTCAGCCCAAGAGGCAATCCACCACCACCACACTGGAGTAGGGTATTACACCACATCGGTGGCCCGAACCAGTATAAACCCCGTGTATCTTGTGTTGCGGGTTCATCGAGCTAAGCTTTGAGATCGCGGTGAGGCAGAGGGCGTGATTAGGTAGGGGGAGATCTTCATGTGCACCCCAGTGTTTGAACCTCAAGGGTTTTGCCGGAACCCGAAATCCGACAACCTATGGTTATGTTCTCCTAATCCATGAAATCTGAGTAAGTTTCGTTAGATCCATGTAGTGTATTGATTGTTTGAATGGTACAAGTGATAAGTGATTAGTTGTTTCATCTGTGCAAATGAATTCTGCTAGTAATTCGACTAGGGTTAGTGTTCGTGCTAATAATTCCTAGCCAGGACTTGACAATTGATTTTGAATGACCTACATATATGTTTGTGCCATTATTTTCTTCAAGATTGTTCTGTACATAGACGACTGTGCTTAAAAATCGAACCATAATCTATGGATATGTATAAATAAATAGCCATAAATTCCTAATCCTACTTCACGGCATGTAAACATTGATTTGATGCCAAATTTGTTTTACTATTTGTATAGGCGCGATTGACGATGTGGACCACAAGGATGAAGATGGCCAGAGGAGGTAGAAGAGGCAAATCCTGAGGACCTGGAACGGCGGCTATCGATGCCCATTTTGCAAACACAAGCTTCATGGAGCGTATCTAAGCGTTATGGTGCATGCAAGAGGACGGGCCGTTGGCTCGTTCAAGCAGAAGTATTCTCGTAGGGTGGCGCACGGCACGTGCGCCGAGTACCTGGAGAAGCTTCGTGTAACAGCCCCAAAATTGGGTTATCAATTTTTGTGCTGTTATTCTCTCCTGGCAGTCACTTTCAAAATTTTCTCCTGAGTTTGCTGGATGACCCTGAGAAAATTTTGTCATTTCCAACCTTTCAAAATCTTGCTCATGTCTTTTTCACTGGGCAAGACCTCATTTGCATCAGCTCAATTCCTCTTAAACCCTAATTCCAAATTTTTGGAATTTGGATATGCCCTTGTGATTACAAAGGAGCCACTATTTTCCTTGTTCTGTTGATCCTCCCAATTGATCCCAGAGATGATCCTATATTTCTAAACCTTGGATATGCAAAAATATTGCTAAGTCCAATGCAATATTTTTTAATTATGATTTATTTCTTTTCTTGCCTTTCTGAGGAATAAAATCCAAAGGCATATCTAGCCATCTCCTAAATTCATGAGAATTGGTGGAGTTGATGCTTATGCCTAATCCAAGCTCTGGCAAGTATATTGGCCATAATTAAATAAGGAAAATTGCCTTTTCCTATTTAATGCCAATATTGCATTTCTGCCAATTTCCAAAGGAAATACTATTTTTATAGCAGAGAAAATTCCCACATAAATTGTGGAGCTTGTCCTTGCTATATAATCACTAGTTCCATCCTAATATCATGATTCCACAGTACAAAATTTGGCACATGATCCAATGCAAGTTTCTGCCTTCTTTGAAATTTTGCAAAGGAAGTGCTTTATTTCTAAGTCCAACTGAGCTGCAATTTGGCAGGGTGTTTAACATTGTTAAATAACCCATGGATACCAAAGATGAGCTCAATCCATTCACCCTAGCTCCCTGTGCAATTTTTCAAAGTTTCTGACCAGAACACAAGTTTGTGAAGGAAGTACCTTCATAGTGTTTCCAAATGGGATGAAACTTTTCCATCCTCTCACGTATCTCAAATCATTATCCTCCACCCAAAGTCAGTTCATTTCTTTCCAAATTATGTGAGCACAGGAGCAATTCTTGTTTTCTTTCCAAATTTTCAGTTTGTGAAGCAAGTGTATTTTATCTTGCTCCATTATGGCTGATAATTTTCCTAGGCCTTCTCCTACTCATATAACCTATCTCCGCAAGATTTGGGCTCATTCCATCTGGCCAATTGCCCTGAGGATTTTTCTGAAGTTTTTGGACAGAAATGATAGCTGTGAAGGAAGTACCATTTTGGTGAGTCCATTTGGTATGAACTTTTTACAGCATCATGGTATGTTCAAATCATTAGGCTTTGCCAAGTTATAGCCCAATCCATCACTCCTAGTGAGTGTTTCATCATGATTCAGTTTCTGGGTCAGTTTTGGTGGTTGTACAGCAACTATGGTAAATAGTTGTCCATTTTACCTCAAAACTCCCAGGACCGTAGTCCTTTCTACCCTAAGCCTCCCAGACAACCAGTTTACCTTTTACCCTCTCTGGTTTCATCTCTAGGATGTTGCCAAGTTTGCAACAGCAAACTTGCGGAGCTTGTTTCACTCATCTCCATTTGTCTCTGCCCGATCTTTCACCATGGTAACACTCCATGCTGGAAGGACTTCGCGGTAGACATGAACTTACATCAGTAAAAACCCCAGAGCGTGCCATGCCAGTGGTGACTACGTGGGCAGCCAGCCAAAACGGTGGTCTAGCCACTGTTCGCGTCGGCATTGCTGCTCCGGCCGGCTCTGGCCTCGCCATTAATGCCCAACAGCTCCCCCTCGATGTCGTCTTCCCTCTGGACCTCTGGCCCCCTCCGTTCTCTTCTCTGGCGAGCCGTGCCAAGGACCAAACAGTGAGCTACTGTAGCAATCGTCGCCTTCCTCGCTCATGTCCTCTTCTCCGTTCGTCCGCGAGCTTTGCTCGATTCCGTGAGCCTCTGGCGCTCGTCCGCACCCTCCTAGTCGCCTTCCCGCCGCTTCCCGTGAGCCTTGGCCGCGCCTGCCGACACTACGCCCCTCGCCGGTGCGCGGACACATCACCCGCCGCGTGCCACCTCCTCCCCTCCTTTGCCCGGCTATAAATAGCCCGCCCTCGAGCCTCTGGAGATCATCAGCAGCCTCTCCCCACCTCTCTACGCCTCCCCAACCCCTCCTCTCGTCCCCGGAGTCGCTCCTCGACCTCCACTGTCGCCATAGCTGCCGCCTCGGGTCTCGCCCTTTTCCAGTGCTCCCGAGCTCCCCTCGCCGTTCCTCCTCCACCACTGCATCCCCCATCCTCCGGCGAGACGCTCCGTAGCCTCGGCCTCCCATCTCCCCCACCGGAGCGCCCTCTTCGCCGGCGATCGAAGCTCCCCTCCGCCACGGGCCTTGCTACTCTCTCTGCAGCGCCTCTCGTCGGCAACTGAGACCACCATCCGATGCGTCTCTCTGCCCTGATCTTCTGGGTAGGTCGTGCGCCTCGAGAGGTGGCCGGACGCGCCGGCAATCGCCGTCGAGGCGATCTCCTCCCTCGGCCTCGCTCGCTCCCGAGTCGGAGGTAGAAGACGCCAGGGCCAGACGGGCCCCTTCCCGCGCGGCCCCACCTGTCAGCGACCGAAGGGCCTGGCCCAGTGCCACGTCAGTTAAGTGGTGGCGCCTCGGGCCGTTTTCCGCTTTCGCTACCCCGAAGGCGTATTCCGTGGAGTGCGCTTTCCCTTAGCCGAAAGCGTATTTCTCCTCTTCTTCGGGCCAGAATGCGCTTTCCTCTCTACAAAGCGTATTTCTGAGAAAGACGCGATCTGTTTTCCTGCCAGGGCCCAGTTTGTAATGATTTTCTTTACCGATAGGTCCCTGGTAGTTAAACAGTCATATCTTTTTACCCGTAGCTCCGAATCAGGTGATTCCAAAGCCCACGTCTTCGTTTCGTCGAGCCCGTTCCGTTGATATCATTTTCATAATGTTTTCACATAGTGAAAATGACCATTCTGCCCTTGCTCGTAAACAGCCCCCTTCGAGAGAGAACTGTTTCCGGCAAATCTTTTCCAGATCGTTTCCCACTTCTTCCCGGAGTATTTGTCCACTGTCAGGACCGGGTTTTCGGGATATTAATTTTCCAGAAAATGGCCCTTGTGCTCACCAGCCCCAGGATTACTGTTAGTTGATGAGGCACCAACTTGATACAGAAAATCCAAGCAAAGTACAAAATATGTAGTACAAGACCATTGTGGCCTATGAGTACAACACTTGGTTTCTAGTGGTTGATGGCGGAAGCGGTTTGTGGCTCATCTGCGTCTATGGGACTCCATTTCCCACAAGAACAGCTGACCAGGATAACTCCTATCTTCGCGAGGCTGCTATCATCATAGCGTAGGTTCCGGGGCTGTCATCACAACGCTCCTCTCCGAGCAAGAAATCTGGCCAAGACAATAGCCAGGGACAAGCCAGTGAGTACTTTGAATGTACTCGCAAACATTATGAACACGGGTATAATATAATAGTGGGTAATCATGCTCCGAAAGATTCTATGATCATAACATCACTCACGAAATAAACAAAAATTCATGATGCATGCATGCAGGTAAAATATGAATATGCAGTACGGGAGTAGGAATAGAATGCACCGATCGAGTGTCTGAAGCGACGCCTCGAAAGGATAATAAGATAAATCATGCCTCATTCGAGCGTCTGAGCGACACCACATAAAGGGCTTATGAAGAATAAATAAATGACAAACATGCCACAGTCGGGCGTCTGAGCGACACCACATAAAGGGCTTATAAAGAATAAATAAATAACAAGCATGCCACAGTCGGGCGTCTGAGCGACACCACATAAAGGGATTATAAATAAATAAATAAATAACAAGCATGCCGCAGTCGGGCGTCTGAGCGACACCACATAAAGGGCTTATAAGTAAAGAAATAACAAGCATGCCGCAGTCGGGCGTCTGAGCGACACCACATAAAGGGCTTATAAATATTAATCGCATTGAGTATCCAGGAGGTAGAACCGTCCCAGGGATGCTCAATAATTCAAATAATGTAAATGGTTAGTCCACAATAATAGTAATCAAAAATCCTCACATGACACAGGTCATAATCAAAGTTCTAGTTTAGCCGTTTCTCCATCCGAAGACCGTCACTAAACCCATCTCAGACTGTAGTCCTTTCCCATGGACATGGCTATCCGAATAGATTTAACCTCTGCAGAGGGTGTACTCTTTAACCACGAGTAACAGATTTATTTAGTCCATCGGGACTAATTCTGCCTACGGTCTTTTAATTGAAAACACGCCTGACCTGCACACACCCGCTTAACTTGCCGGTGTCTGGAATCACCCACGACACCTGTCAAGCAAAACTCTAAGTGGGGAGGCTACAACCTCGAAGTAGCATGGGATCAAATTTATATCGCGCGCTCTAAGGGGTGCCCCCCTCTCGGTCCCAACCGGAAACACCCATGCCCCCGGACCATGTGGCATGCCTACCGGAGGCCTCCGGTATCTTCCACCATGGCCTCTCTGTACGGTGTGTGCTAGGACGGGGTTGACAACTGACTGAACCGTACCCTACCTGCGGCAGGGACAAGTGGTAGTACGAAACAAGTAAGGGGGGTTTTCTGAACAAGACTCGACCTACGGCCAACTCAGGAGGTCCAAGTATTCTCCGCATGATTAGCATGACAAATATATTTCCATTAACAGATAAACTCACCACTCATCAAGCCTCACCATACCATACCGCACATACTCGTCTCAACGAGGAACTAGGGACAAGCTCGTGTCTACCCAAGACCGCGACTTTCCCGGCTTCCTTCCGGTATGCATGAGAAGCTTACGAGGATGATTACCATCACCAGCATATCCATTTCTAACAGCAAAGCATCTCCATTATGCACTCATGCGTATGAGTTTATCGTCACATAAAAATAACGTATGCTCCAAGTCAAGGTGGTGTTGTAACCGTATCAAAACACCACACAAAAATATTATGCCAGAGTTCAGAATGCTTGCCTTCAGGTTGTGGAGAGGAAGTGTGCATTCCAAAACTTTTTGAAAGTTTTCTTCTCTCTCCATTTCCTATTTTGAAAAATATTCAAATAACATATATTTCAAAAACAATACAAAAAGTTGTACTAAATATTTTTTAAATGAATCTTAAAATAAACTAGATGAAATTTGAGAGAGGTAGGAAAAAGAATCAACTCATTTGGAGTTTTATTTTAAAAGATATAGCCAGTCAAACTTCTGTTTTTAATAAAATCAGAAAAAGAAAACGTTTCGGTACAGAATACGCTTTCGGGGTAGGGGATACATACTCGAGACTTTTACGCTTTCACTAATCCAGAGTGGACGGTTGCGTGGGTCACTGACAGTGGGTCCACGGGGCACATTGGTCAGGTTTGACTAGTCTCTTCTCCCTCCTCTTCCTCTGCCCGAACGGAGGCGGGACTCCGGGGATCGTCGTCGACGAATGGCGCTTCCCCGCGGGGTCCTGAGGGCGGGGATGGATCCGCCAGCCCAGGGCGGTCCTCCCGGTGGGTGTTAGGCAGGTGGGGATGGAGGGAGCCGCCGGCGGTGAGCTTCGCGGCGGCGATGACTTCGGGTGGTTCTGGGGGCCGGGGCTATGGTGGTTCCCGATCGGGCTAGAGAGGTGGGGCGGCTCCGCACGGTCAAGGGGAGTCGGGTGGTGGTGCTAGCTGAGCTGGGGAGGCTCTGTTGGCGACTAGCGGGACCGGAGGGTGGCGGCGGCCGAACCTGCCGGAGGCGGGGAAGAAAGCTTCCCGACGTCGATTGCTGGGTGTTGGGGGCACTAGGGGGATAGAACGAGGTTGCCTGAGTGCTTGGTCGAGCTCGGGGTCCCCTTATATAGGCGTTCGAGGTTGGTCCCGCGGCGGCCGTGGATAAGAACGCCAGCGACCGTCGCTCTGTAGCTGCAGGGCGACGTGGCGGCGACGAGCGCGTGCCGACGAGTATGTGGATGAGCTCGGGCTGTTCAAGGGGGCAGCTGGCGCGCGCGGGTGGCTTGGGCGGCGCCGTCCATGGCAGAGCCTGCTGCCGACGCCGGCGTGCCGCCAAGGGAGCCCTGACGGCGGCGCTGTAGGGCACCCGGGTGGCTCTGCGGCGAGGGAAGGGGCGGGCGTGCTGGCTGCGAGTGGGGAGAGGCCAGAGCGGGCGCGGGGAGGCGGTCGTGCGACGCGGCGGCTCGGGCGCCCGCACGTGCAAAACGTGCGCTCTGGGTGCGCCCAGAGCACGCATGGGACATGTTCGACATAATGTCAGGGTAGCCTAGAGTGCTTGAGTGAGGCTGGCAAATAACAGGACTTGGTTAGAGCTAGTAAGGAGATCAAGGGACATGGTGGTTAGGTCAGGGATCAAATTCACAAAGCAAACTAATAATCATGCCAAAACTGCCCATGCACTCAAGGTGTTCGTCAGAATGCTAAGTGCATCTAGGCAACTCTTGGAGTGGCCAAAAACTCCAGATCAGGGTCTCCCTAGATGTAGGTGATGATGGCAAGATCATTTGGGCAAATCCAGAAACTTGCTAGTGCAAGTTTTGCAAACTTTCAGTTTTGGATAGAAAGAAAAAGGCCTTATTGCATGCACTTAAAATCCTCCAATGGGTCCACTCTCCTGGACTTAAGGGTTTTGCAGGGTGGTCTACAAGCAGGAAAAAGCTCATGGGCACTAGAGCAAAATAAAATAGGGTTGCAGTACAAATCACCAAACTGGACCAGAATAAAGATGAGGATGATTTTCTCAAATTTTTCAAAGAACACCAATGGGTTTTTGCATAAAGTTGAATCATGTGCATCTACTGACATCTCCAAACACTTGGAAGAATTTTTAAAAGAATATTTAAATAGGTTGTAGTGCAAAAATACCTACTGGACGAGACTTGAAAAGTTGATGTAGAGCTCAAAATCTCCAATAACCAAAAGATATCTTTGCAAAAAAAGTGATGTGGAAACATCACATGACATCCCCAAATTTTGGTGAAAATTTTAAATGCATTAATCAAATGGTTGCTGTGTAACAGAGGCTCCAAATTCATGAAAAGTCATTTTAAAAGAATAAAGCTCAGGAAAAGCAATTATGCAATTAAATCCACTGATAAAGAATTGTTTTATAGAGAGAGTATACAAGTCCAATAATACTTTTGGAAAGTTTCCACTTGAGGTAAAAATCCACAACATTAAAGAAAAGAGAGGTTCTGAAATCAAGAGATAAATCCAGACAAATGGAAAAGTTTAATCTCCTGGCAAAATTTTAATTAATAAAACAAGGTCAAAATTTTGGGGTGTCACAACACTACCCCCCTTAAAAAAATCTCGTCCTCGAGATTTGTTAAAAGTTGTTTTGAACAAACATCGCTCTTACCAAAAGAAATCATTCTACTATGCAATAAAATGTGGCTACAGTGAGAGGGCAATAAGTGGTGTAAAACTACAGTGTGGTATACTGGCGTTGCGTGGAAAAATCCATGGTTGGGGGAAACGAGATATTTCTAAGTGGATACAGTAATTTAGAATAAAAATCTAAATTACTAAAATACGCTGGTCGTACCCGAGAGAACAGTGTTCTCTCTGGCTGACAGGTGGACCCGGGGCCCATTGTCGGCCTCTTCTTCTACCTCTGGCTCTCTCTTCTTTTTCTCTCTCACATGCTTTCCTGCGCTTCCTCCACCGGCAACGCCTAGCGCGTAGGGCATCTAGGCCGTACTGCGGTAGTGCGCGGCGTGCTAGCTGCCGGTGCAGCGTGCACTCACCTCGCGGGCCAGTGCACTGTCGGCACTGCTCGCGGATTCACCTCCGAACACCGGCGATCGAGCGACGAGCGGCGCTGGTGGACCTCGCCCACCGTACACCGATCTCGAGCTATAAAATGATCGCGGTGCTCCTTTCTCCTTCCTCACACCTGGCCTCGCCTCTTCTTCCCCCTTCCTTCTCCTCCATTTCTGTTTGCAGGAGCTCAAGGTGAGGCTCTAATGGCGGAGGTGATGCCGGACTGGTACGTGGTCCTGGTGTGTGGAGGTTTGGCGACGTTGCTGGGGTCCTCCGTGCTCCTGTGCGCGATGATCCTGGATGATCGTCGTGATGCTGCCGCTCGAGTGTTAGCTCTTTGCGGTGGCGGCAATCATGAGGATTAGGTGCGGCATCGAGTGCTAACTGCTGTCGGTGTGCTGGGGCAACTCGCGCCCGAGTGATTACTCACAAATCTCTCTTACTAAGACTGTGGTGTCCTCGGGTGTGATCAGTTAGGTGCAAAATGTGTACGGGGATCTGAAATAAGCGCACGAGGTCGAGTGGTTGTGGTTGTGAGTCTGCCGTTATGGTGCTGCATGAATAAAAATCTACGTCGTGAAGAGGCATATGATGCAGGAACTCAGGGAAAGAAATCTCACTACAAAATTTATCGCGAGTGAAAATTAGTTAAATCAAAATTAACAGCAGTAAAACTGCTCACATAATTGAAACCAAACATTTGGTCCGTCGCACAAATTTTGGATACCACATACAAGTTACAACACATAAATAAATACTGGGATAATAAACATAGCGGTGACGCCTACAATGAAAACGGTAAAAGGACAGGGTCCTGAGAAAACGTCTCTGGTACTGGGGCGCACTCTTCTTCTATCGAGGGAAGCGGGTTGACAAGTCGATGAACGCGTCTCTCCTGGTCAGGCCTCAGTGGTCTGCCAATGGCGATCTGAGGATTTAAATCAGCGAGGCTCTGGAGATAACCCATAACTCGCTGGGTCAAACGTTCTTGAGCGATGACATACTGGACAAGGTTGGCCAGTACTGGGTCCCTTTCGACTCGTCCACCGGGAAAAGATGCTACTTCTCCGGGTGCTGCACGACTCGGAAAGTAATAATACCCTCGTTCACTGGCATAGGGTACCGTGAATCAAAGACGAGCGAGCGCTTCATACGCAGCAGCTTCTATGGCCATATGCGGAGTCGGCATGGATTTCCCCACGAATGAGACTTTCGTTGGGTCTTTGTTTGGGTTAGCGGGAGGGATGTGCACCACTGCCCAATATTTCGAGGTGGATGGGGTGATCCTCGATTTGAGCAACTCGTACTGGGGTGGATGGATGGCACTCATGGTACTGCAGGTAAAGTCCCACAATATTTTAACAAAACTACCCGGGGTTGCGTCTGGTGTTCTCAGATAAATACTGGGGGTCGGCATGGCAAAGAAATGGCTGTGAGTGTTGCGCACAAGGTGAGGGGCACTTGGCAAGGTCACGAGGCGGCCTTTTATATAGCATTGGGGCTGGGTTAATTACCGGGGTGAAAGGTAACTAGTTTGTTGGTTCTGTTCTATGGGGTCGGGGGTCAAAGCCACAGATACACATATCCCACAAAGTGACGCATTACTCTGGGTGTCGTCGGGGTTGGTTTTGGTAGCTGTGCCCGGAATTTAAAAATGTAACTGTACGCTAACGTACAAATGCATGGCTACTATTCAAAAGTAGGGGTGCACAAGCAGACATCATTTAATAATGGTGATACAGGATCACACAATTATAAGGCGTAGGAATACTAAGGCTCGATATTACTCGAGCGACTTAGTCTACTTCGTTAATGTCTAAGTGGGCTGGCCTTGCGGACGTCGAGGATCCTCCACGGGTTTCACCGTCGGGATTAGTCGGATGAGATTGAGGGGCTGCAGGGTCGGGGTAGCGATGATGACCATCGCGGGGGTTGTTGGCCACAATCCCGTTGGAGCGTGTTCCCAAAAGGCGACGAAGCACTTCTGGGGACACCAAAGTATTTTGGTCGATGGCTGGGGCAGACCGCAAGGACTCGATCGGGTGTCCGAATAGCACGACTGGGTTATCGGCGTCGGGCTCCTCTTCTCCTCTCGCCGGGGCTCGGCGAACCAGTTCTCCACGAGCTACGATCAAATCAAGGGTGATTTGATCGAACAGTTCCTCTAGTGCACTTACATAGCGCACCAGATGCAATAGTGCAGGATCTGTCTCGTGGTCTCCGTTGGCAACCTGGGGCGGCCTACCATACCCGTCACGGCTAGGGTAGTAGTAGAACGAGCGACAGTTAACTCTGGGCGACAGGTGCCGGAGTTGAACTATAGCTTCTCGAGCTGCTAGTTGGATGGCTTGTGGCTCAAAGGAAGTTGTCCTTCCAGTGAACCTGTAGGGGCGTTCTGGTGATAGACCCCTACCATAGATGTGTACAGTGGCCCAGAATTGACGGCTCTCACCGCTCATGGGTCCCTGGTACACAACATATTCAGGGGGCTCTTCTAATGCATAGGCACGGTGGGTGAGGTTTGCGAGCACGGTCACAAAACCTCCAAGATTGGTTGCTGTGGTCTCATTGTGAACAATGGGGCCAGGCATCGTGGCTTGGTTTGGGGGTAGAGGCTGTGCTGTGCTGGGTTGAGGCTAGCGTTCCCTTTTTATAGAAAAAAGGGGACGGAGTCTTCCTTCGCACGCTTGCGAATGAGACATTTTAGGTGTCGGTCACTGGCGCGTGATCGACAGGCTAGGCTGATAGGTTGGGCACCGACTGCCAAAAGCGTCGGGGTCACTGTGTGGCTATCTTACACGAGAAGCTTGGCCGGGGTTGGGTTAAGGTCTGGTGGGTTGGTTAACCTAGGTTTATTGACCTGGCTAAGATAGGATTAGCCAATGGTCAGCCTGGCTCTGATACCAAGTTTGTCAGGACCGGGTTTTCGGGATATTAATTTTCCAGAAAATGGCCCTTGTTCTCACCAGCCCCAGGATTACTGTTAGCTGATGAGGCACCAACTTGATACAGAAATTCCAAGCAAAGTACAAAATATGTAGTACAAGACCATTGTGGCCTATGAGTACAACACTTGGTTTCTAGTGGTTGATGGCGGAAGAGGTTTGTGGCTCATCTGCGTCTATGGGACTCCATTTCCCACAAGAACAGCTGACTAGGATAACTCCTATCTTCGCGAGGCTGCTATCATCATAGCATAGGTTCCGGGGCTGTCATCACAACGCTCCTCTCCGAGCAAGAAATCTGGCCAAGACAATAGCCAGGGACAAGCCAGTGAGTACTTTGAATGTACTCGCAAACATTATGAACACGGGTATAATATAATAGTGGGTAATCATGCTCCAAAAGATTCTATGATCATAACGTTAGTCACGAAATAAACAAAAATTCATGATGCACGCATGCAGGTAAAATATGAATGTGCAGTACGGGAGTAGGAATAGAATGCACCGATCGAGTGTCTGAAGCGACGCCTCGAAAGGATAATAAGATAAATCATGCCTCAGTCGGGCGTCTGAGCGACACCACATAAAGGGCTTATGAAGAATAAATAAATAACAAACATGCCACAGTCGGGCGTCTGAGCGACACCACATAAAGGGCTTATAAATAAATAAATAACAAGCATGCCGCAGTCGGGCGTCTGAGCGAGACCACATAAAGGGCTTATAAATAATAATCGCAGTGAGTATCCAGGAGGTAGAACCGTCCCAGGGATACTCAATAATTCAAATAATGTAAATGGTTAGTCCACAATAATAGTAATCAAAAATCCTCACATGACACAGGTCATAACCAAAGTTCTAGTTTAGCCGTTTCTCCATCCGAAGACCGTCACTAAACCATCTCAGACTATAGTCCTTTCCCATGGACATGGCTATCCGAATAGATTTAACCTCTGCAGAGGGTGTACTCTTTAACCACGAGTAACGGATTTATTTAGTCCATCGGGACTAATTCCGCCTACGGTCTTTTAATTGAAAACACGCCTGACCTGCACACACCAGCTTAACTTGCTGGTGTCTGGAATCAACCACGACACCTGTCAAGCAAAACTCTAAGTGGGGAGGCTACAACCTCGACGTAGCATGGGATCAAATTTATATCGCACGCTCTAAGGGGTGCCCCCCTCTCGGTCCCAACCGGAAACACCCATGCCCCCGGACCAGGTGGCATGCCTACCGGAGGCCTCCGGTATCTTCCACCATGGCCTTTCTGTACGGTGTGTGCTAGGACGGGGTTGACAACTTACTGAACCGTACCCTACCTGCGGCAGGGACAAGTGGTAGTACGAAACAAGTAAGGGGGGTTCTGAACAAGACTCGACCTATGGCCGACTCGGGAGGTCCAAGTATTCTCCGCATGATTAGCATGACAAATATATTTCCATTAACAGATAAACTCACCACTCATCAAGCCTCACCATACCATACCGGACATACTCGTCGCAACGAGGAACTAGGGACAAGCTCGTGTCTACCCAAGACCGCGACTTTCCCGGCTTCCTTCCGGTATGCATGAGAAGCTTACGAGGATGATTACCATCACCAACATATCCATTTCTAACAGCAAAGCATCTCCATTATGCACTCATGCGTATGACTTTATCGTCACATAAAAATAACGTATGCTCCAAGTCAAGGTGGTGTTGTAACCGTATCAAAACACCACACAAAAATATTATGCCAGAGTTCAGAATGCTTGCCTTCAGGTTGTGGAGAGGAAGTGTGCATTCCAAAACTTTTTGAAAGTTTTCTTCTCTCTCCATTTCCTATTTTGAAAAATATTCAAATAACATATATTTCAAAAACAGTACAAAAAGTTGTACTAAATATTTTTGAAATAAATCTTAAAATAAACTAGATGAAATTTGAGAGAGGTAGGGAAAAGAATCAACTCATTTGGAGTTTTATTTTAAAAGATACAGCCAGTCAAAGTTTAGTCAAAGTTCTATTTTTAATAAAATCAGAAAAAGAAACGTTTCGGTACAGAATACGCTTTCGGGGTAGGGGATACGTACTCGAGACTTTTACGCTTTCACTAATCCAGAGTGGACGGTTGTGTGGGTCACTGACAGTGGGTCTATGGGGCCCACTGGTCAGGTTTGACTAGTCTCTTCTCCCTCCTCTTCCTCTGCCCGAACGGAGGCGGGACTCCGGCGATCGCCGTCGACGAACGGCGCTTCCCCGCGGGGTCCTGAGGGCGGGGATGGATCCACCAGCCCAGGGCGGTCCTCCCGGTGGGCGCTAGGCAGGTGGGGACGGAGGGAGCCGCCGGCGGTGAGCTTCGCGGCGGAGATGACTTCGGGTGGTTCTGGGGACCGGGGCTATGGTGGTTCCCGATCGGGCTAGAGCGGTGGGGCGGCTCCGCACGGTCAAGGGGAGTCGGGTGGTGGTGCTAGCTGAGCGGGGAGGCTCTGTTGGTGACTAGCGGGACCGGAGGGCGGCGGCGGCCGAACCTGCCGGAGGCGGGGAAGAAAGCTTCCCGACGTCGATTGCTGGGTGTTGGGGGCACTAGGGGGATAGAACGAGGTTGCCTGAGTGCTTGGTCGAGCTCGGGGTCCCCTTATATAGGCGTTCGAGGTTGGTCCCGCGGCGGCCGTGGATAAGAACACCGGCGACCATCGCTCTGTAGCTGCAGGGCGACGTGGCGGCGACGAGCGCGTGCCGACGAGTGTGTGGATGAGCTCTGGCTGTTCAAGGGGGCAGCTGGCGCGCGCGGGTGGCTTGGGCGGCGCCGTCCATGGCAGAGCCTGCTGCCGACGCCGGCATGCCGCCAAGGGAGCCCTGACGGCGGCGCTGTAGGGCGCCAGGGTGGCTCTGCGTCGTGGGAAGGGGCGGGCGTGCTGGCTGCGAGTGGGGAGAGGCCAGAGCAGGCGCGGGGAGGCGGCCGTGCGACGCGGCGGCTCGGGCGCCCGCACGTGCAAAACGTGCGCTCTGGGCGTGCCCAGAGCACGCACGGGACATGTTCGACATAATGCCAGGGCAGCCTAGAGTGCTTGAGCGAGGCTGCCAAATAACAGGACTAGGTTAGAGCTAGTAAGGAGATCAAGGGATATGGTGGTTAGGTCAGGGGATCAAATTCACAAAGCAAACTAATAATCATGCCAAAACTGCCCATGCACTCAAGGTGTTCGTCAGAATGCTAAGTGCATCTAGGCAACTCTTGGAGTGGCCAAAAACTCCAGATCAGGGTCTCCCTAGATGTAGGTGATGATGGCAAGATCATTTGGGCAAATCCAGAAACTTGCTAGTGCAAGTTTTGCAAACTTTCAGTTTTGGACAGAAAGAAAAAGGCCTTATTGCATGCACTTAAAATCCTCCAATGGGTCCACTCTCCTTGACTTAAGGGTTTTGCAGGGTGGTCTACAAGCAGGAAAAAGCTCATGGGCACTAGAGCAAAATAAAATAGGGTTGCAGTACAAATCACCAAACTGGACCAGAATAAAGATGAGGATGATTTTCTCAAATTTTTCAAAGAACACCAATGGGTTTTTGCATAAAGTTGAATCATGTGCATCTACTGACATCTCCAAACACTTGGAAGAATTTTTAAAAGAATATTTAAATAGGTTGTAGTGCAAAAATACCTACTGGACCAGACTTGAAAAGTTGATGTAGAGCTCAAAATCTCCAATAACCAAAAGATATCTTTGCAAAAAAAGTGATGTGGAAACATCACATGACATCCCCAAATTTTGGTGAAAATTTTAAATGCATTAATCAAATGGTTGCTGTGCAACAGAGGCTCCAAATTCATGAAAAGTCATTTTAAAAGAATAAAGCTCAGGAAAAGCAATTATGCAATTAAATCCACTGAGAAAGAATTGTTTTATAGAGAGAGTATACAAGTCCAATAATACTTTTGGAAAGTTTCCACTTGAGGTAAAACTCCACAACATTAAAGAAAAGAGAGGTTCTGAAATCAAGAGATAAATCCAGACAAATGGAAAAGTTTAATCTCCTGGCAAAATTTTAATTAATAAAACAAGGTCAAAATTTTGGGTGTCACATCGACCCCCAGGCAAGCCAACCTCTTATCATGAGCCCCGAACTTGCATGTTGACTTTTCTTGCACCTTGTGTGTGTAGTTGTAGTTGTTTTATATCGTTTTCATCGGCAGTTATTTCTTTATGCCTATCTTGCATGCTTTTGTTTCATGATACCTTTGCCATGTTAATTAGAATGTTATTATTAATAATGCCATGCCACAACTCTACTTTATTTGCATGTCATCGTTATAAACTGTTATGAGGATTGTAATGCACCGTTGATATACTATTGTCGTGTCCTTTATGTTATAGTTGTGCACTTGAGGAGTTCAATATATTGTTCGTGCATTTGTATGCGGCATGTTGCACTCATGTTAAATATGTTCATGATGATGGAGAAGGAAATAAAATGACTTAATAATAACAAATCTCCTCCGTCATCGATGGGATCGAGTCATAGTGCCGCCAAACCGAACTTTTTCAGTGCAGCCACATTTGCCTTCTGTGAGGCCTTAATGCGAGCTATTGTCGTGACCTCTCGCCGGTGCCTCCCACTAGGGAAGGTTATGGGCGTGCTTACCCTCATCAGGTAAGCGGACATAACCTTGTGTGCTCGTTTTTGAGATTTTTGGTACCAGTCCCCGAGTGGGACTGTCCTTGAGTGGGAGTTGACCACGACGGTGGTCGGGGTGTCTTTGGTAGACACGGGGCCACCCAGGACCAGTCCATTGGGGATTGGGTCGGAGTGGCCGGGAGAGCGTCATGGCAGTAGGTTCGTTTCGTCGGAATGCCGTTGGTCCACCCGAATGGGATGACGAGGCCATGGGTTCCGTGGTGTGGGTACAGTGTGCTACCTCTGCAGAGTGTATATAAAGTCTATCGATAGCAACACAGTTCGTAGTAGGTCCCACTATCAGGTCTTGGTCGAAATGGAGGACAAACCGAAATAATTAAGTTGGTAAATAAATATGTGATAACAAGAATATGGTAACTTGAACTATGAGATAGTCGTGAGGAGTCACGACGATATTTTGATGATGAGATAAGTGGTTGTGATCGCCATAAGGATCACGGGCCAAATATTGGTCGTGGTTGTGATCGCCGTAAGGATAACGGTTGGAGACCAAGTGTTGGTCGTGGTTGTGATCGCCGTAAAGATCACGAGTTGTTCTTGAGAAAGACCACTTTGGTGGTGTGTTTGTGATCCAGAGATGATCATAGTTGATAAGAGAGTCCGAGGGACTCGGTGCACAAGTTTGGTTGCATTGCTGGAATAATGTATCATTATTTGCATTTAAAGAACCATGATAGAACAGAAGATGATTGCATAATGTTAACATGCTATGTCTGCATTGGATATTATTGGTAGTTTATTTTCAGCATAGTTTCTTGATGCCATGCTATGCTTTGATTAACATGTTAAGTTATGCCATGATTGAGATAAAATTCTATGTTTTGCTATTACAATGTTATAATCATGTTCTGATATGCCATGTCATTGCCATGTTAGTAGATGTTATGATTTTGTTCATGCTTAGTTGATTTTTGTCATGCCATGTTTAGTAATTGATATGAGATAGGGTGTTGCATGCGCTCGGTTCTTGCTTTGTCTGCAGCTTGTTTGGATGCTATGTATTTGGTTGTCTTGCAAGTACATTCAACGTATTGACCTAGCGTGTCATGCCAGTTTTGTAGGTCGTACCCGTATTGCTCGCTTGATCCGTCGTGCTAGGCCGTAATCTTGCCAGTCCTGTGAGTTGTGGAGCCCAGCCAGAGTTGTTATGCTGCCAAACCAAGACTTCCGCCGCCATTTTTATCAAACTTCCGCTGTCATTTAATAGCCTTAGGGCTATGCCAGATAATTGTATTCATCAATGATGTAATCTCATATACATGTATTTGATGAATATTTTTGTACCTGGAATGCTGTATTATGGACCTGTCGTGCGTCAGGTGTTATCCTGGGCTGACGTGCGAAGGCCCCCTGCTCCATGCGGATCAGGGTGCCACACTTCGGGATTGTGCCGGCATGTGAGATGAGATTGGGATCGAACTATGTATGCTTGAGTATGCTTAATGACGGTTGAACTATGTACTTATGGTTGAACTATGCGTGTGTACGTGTACGCTTATTATCTATGTCTGAGTAGGTTTAATCTATGTTTACTTATGTCTAACCGTGGGATATGAATACAATCAGTTCGGTTGATGGAGTCTACCTCCGTCCTGGTTTATTGGTCCCCTTTGTACTTTGTGTTAAATATTGTCAAAGGTTTAACTGACAAAATGTTAGTGCAGGTCAGCAAAAATTATATCGATGGATGGGTATTTGAGCATAGTGTTCCATGCTATAATTTTCCATGCTAAGCACGCTAGTGGCGGTTCCCAAGCGGTAAAAGTAAAGGTTTTGACTCCATTGGGAGTTTTTGTTTGATTAATCCTGAGATGAACTCTTTTTCATGTTTGCAGTTTGGGACTGGGCATCCCTATTACCGCCCATTTTCTCGTGCGATGGCGAGTGAATAAACACTCGACCTGAGAATAACCCACTTAGAATGGAAGATATCGTCCACCTCCTGTCATTCCATGAATGATCCAGGCACACAAAACTGATAATTTTTCAGAAGTTTTTAGAGGTGGCACATGCAAATTTACTTAGGACGGCAGGGTAATACCGCATATAGGTAGGTATGGTGGACTCATCTGGAATAACTTTTGGGTTCAAGGTTTTTGATGTACAAGCAGAATTCCCACTTAGTACAGGCGAAGGCTAGCAATTAAGATTGGGAAGGGGTCAGCTAGAGAGCAACAACGATCATGACCAGGCATTATGCATAAGTAACATTGGACACTAGCATTAGTAGGATATGAACACCATGAACATAAATATCATAGAGGCTATGTTGGTTTTGATTCAACTACATGCATAAACATGTGCCAAGTCAAGCCACTCGAACATTTAGAGGAGGATACCATATCATCATACTATATCACAATCATTTTAACGCTATGTTGACATCCAAGATAAATCATTTCAACTCCCAGCTACTTATGCATGGCATGAGAAACTATAATCTCTAGTTGTCATTGCAAACATGTTTAATCATAATGGGGCTGAAGCCTGGTGTTGACGCTCAAAAGTGGCACGATCATAAAGAAGCATGCCGGGGAGAAAACTTTTCCGGGTTAAAACCTTGCCGGTGAAGGCTTGCCGGCGCAGAAAGCTCGTTCATGTGTGGAAGCTTGCCGGTGTGAAATCTGGCCGAGGGAGAAACCTTGCCTGGGAGGAATCCTTGCCAGGGTAGAAACCTTGCCGGGGTGAAACCTTGCCGGTGTGAAAGCTTGCCGATAGAAACCTTGCCGGTGTGGAAAGCTTACCCGGGTTGAAAGCTTGCCGCGGTCGAGGCTATGATAATCAATCAGACGAGAAGTTGAAGATGGGCTCAAAAGGTTATCCAGATGATCTTGGATGGAATAGTGTTCTACATGGAAGTTGTGCGTCTCGTCGAAGCGATCGATTTTGATATAAAGATCGTCCCAATCCGAGGTCGTGGCAAAAGTTAGATCCCGCACAGGGCGACCCTCCAATGAGCAAAATATGACGCCCGGAACCAGACACATGTGGGTATGTCTGATGAGCTGTGTGAATAATTAGCTGTTTTGCGCGAATGATTTGACCCTCGAGATGAACTCTTATGAAACAATGTTCAGCATCAAAGTTGTTCATCTCGTTGAAACAATCAGGATTGCTTTTGGACTCGTTTCCATCCGAGGTCGTTTACCACCACAAAAAAGACCCGCAAGGTGCAGCCAGTTTAAACCGAACAGTTTTGGAAAGTTCGGATAAAACCAATCCGAATTTGACTAGGGTTTTGGACGTGAATCCAAGCCTTTTCCTTGCACGGGAAGTCCAGCCGCCTTTTATATACCTAAGGGGTGACGGCCGATTGAACAACACACAATCGAACAAACACATCTACTACTTTTTCGTGTTCATCTACTTTTTATCTGTCCCTTGTATCTTTCTTCTCGTTCTTCGCTGGTTCTTCATGCTGGAGGGCTGCAGATCCACGAGGCTCTAGGGCGAGTGAATCAACCTAGGGTAGCCCATAGCCGCCGCAATCCCTGACGGGGTCCCTCCCGGGTGCGCGGGGTTTCGGGTCTACAAAAGCGCCCGCCGACTGTCTTGCGTATCGCGCTGTCGGTCGGGTCTCCTTCGACGTGAGCTGTGGTGCATCACCCCCGGCATCGAGGGTACACCTGACGTGTTCGTGTGCGAACACACTTTTTGGCGAATCCGCTGGGGATAAAGCTTTGAACAGTCTCCAGCCTGTTCTTGCTACGAGGAGGGCGTCCTCAAGCGGCTGCAATCTACAACGGTAACATGTATCATCAATCTCCTTACGTAGATGCAAATAGCCATTATGTTGATGTTGCTAGATCTTTCAATGGACAAGTCATGTCGGCTAGCCCTAACGAGCAAAGGCCGACTAGTTATTCCATTGGAAAAACTTGGAATTTACAAAATGGCGGAATCCAACTTATGAATATGAACTTTCGTGCATCGGCAACATCTTTCAATATGCCGGTGAACAACACGGTTTGTTCGATTGATCAATATATGACACCTCATGTACAGGAGGGCGTCTCGCAGTTTTATCCATCACCAGCCGACTCGCAATATGCGGGTTCATCCCCAAACATGCCGATGGATGGGGGAATTGGCCATGCCTCCATTAGTTATTTGGCCGGTTATCCTCAAACATCATATACTACACCTCGTGATATTAATTATTCAGTGGCATATGAAAAAAAAAATTCATGACTCGGATCACCTTGGCCGAGTGAATGGAGATTCTTCAGGAGCATCTGTGCCTAATATTGCAGGAGATGAGTTGGCTCTGGCTGCATTAAAAAGTTTAGCCCAAAATAAGAAGATTAGTGCTATTTGCCTTGAGCAGCACGACAAGGGATTGGTTCCTGATTATGAGGCAATAAGAGCTAGGGTGTTGAAAGAAGACGAAGTGTTGCTGATTGATCAAATTGGCGAGAGAAAATATTCAACAACAATGCACATGTCTTCACCTATCATTACAGCATGTTATACACCCCGTATACAATCGCAAAATTTCAGCAACATCAATTCATTGTCGAAAGATCCTAAAAGTATTGGGGGGCAAGCCGATCCAAGCAGGGATGAGTTTAAAGAAAAATATGTGGCCCAAGTGGACAAGATCAAGCTAGAGCTCACAAGGAATTGCGTTAACGAATTTACTACACCTACCCTTGAGGAATTACCAACAGAATATCGACAGGCTTATGAAGCACTCAACAAGAAGCGTGATGAGGAAGATTTGCAAGAATACATCAAGTCCCTTCCTCCGTGCGGCAACTATGTTGGCCCTTCTGCGATGTTGAAGCTAGATAAAAAAGAAGGTTTGCAAGCAAATAAGCAAGAAAGGGTTCACTCGGTTAATACGGTTGATTCAGTTGAAACCGAGTCAAATATAACCAAGTCATTTACAGCCGAGTCGAACGATTCCTTTAAAGCGAAGACAATGATGGATTCAGTTGAAACTGGATTGAGCACTGAGACGGTTACGGCCGAGTGCATAGAGTCCACACCGAGTGCATCATATCGGCCGAGTGCATCATACCAGCCGAGTGCATCGAGCCATCCGAGTGCATCATTGGCTAATATCGAGGGCATCATGCCAGTTATCGTTGAGTGTACCAAAATAGAAGATGCAAGCTTCGCTGAGCAAAGGAACGACAAACACAACAAATTGGCTGTGCTCGATTTTTCTGGATGTAAGGGAGCTTACATGCTACCCTATGAGTTTCGTGCTAAAGATATTGATGAGCATCAAGAAAAAAGTAATATGGCCGAACACAGTTCGGTTAACGATGGACATCAAGAACAAGAAAATGCAGCTGAGCAAAGTTCAATTGACGAAGAGCGTCTGAGTGAAATCTGCTCAGGCCATCCGAGTGATATATACTCGGGCAATCTGAGTGAAAACTATTCAGGCAATCCGAGTGATGAAGCACGAGATCCAGAAAAAGAGGACGAAGCATTGGAGAATTATTTAGAAGTGGAGCAAGGTATTGTTCCAGTGGTGCAACCATCTCTTCCTTCCAACGTCTTCACAAAGGTACACCTAGCAGACAGTTTATTCAATTTTCGATTCTGTCAAAATCATATTATTGATGCACTTGTTAGTAAGATTCTACTTAATTTTGAAAGACCAATCGAAATGAGTAATCTGTTTGTTAGGAATGATCTTGTCACTAATCATGATAGTCAACACATGCTATCATTCATAGAGGCTAATAGTGACAACTTATCGCAATCAAAGTTGTTCCTGTCATGCCAACCGAACTTTATATTCATATGGACAACTTTGTTTCTTTCATGCCTAGCTAACATTTGGTCTCAGATGAGACATATATTCTGTAATTATTTTGGTTGCAGAAACATGTCAGGTTCAAAGTTCTCCGTGATAGCCGATTCAAGAGCATCGGAAAAGGAGGACAAAAAATCGATGCATAGTCGAGTCGGATGACGTTAAGACAACACCACTCGGTTGTTTATTTTCAAAGACGGTATCACAGTATCTGTTATTGGACAAGCAGTTTACCTTCAGTATGGGCATAAGTGATCACATCGTTGGTGCATCGCTAACTAATCCTATTATTATAATTGATCACGATGTCGAGCCGCCAAGGCTAGAGTGAATGCAATGTTCGTTCAAGCAAAATGTCAAAGACTGCAACATGATCCATCAAGTCGAGCAATCGGCCAACATAGGACGATCGGAGTTTGTTGAGGCATGATCATATGGCCAGTCATATCAGTTTGGTCTTGATGGCGATCAAATGTTGACTCGGTTACCTCAAGCCGATTCATCAAATGATGGGGTCAAGTCTTCGACCAAGGATATTGTTAATAAGTGCATCAACAACAATCTCGAAGATGAGAATTCCATGAAATCTACAATGGAGACATCTAGCACTGGGGGGCAACCAGAAAATTCGAAGACCAATGCAAACACAACTAAAGAAAGCAAAGGCCATGGTAAGCACAAAGGTAGAAAGCCGAAAGTCACTTTCACACAGTTATTAGAAAAATATCAGAAGATAAGTGAGGCAAAGAGTGCTTATCGGCCGAGTGAAACAAAAGCATCGAAGTCACCCCTAAAGCATAAATTTGAAGACCGGGATTGGCGAAGGAAGAAGTTGAACAAGACGACTCCATGTCCTCCTTTTGGGCCACCAATGGCGATGTCATACACACCTCCCCATGCTGACTATTATCAATCATGGGACAAGTATAAATTGAGGGATCACTGTCCATCATATTCTAAACCACCTCACCAAAATAATGCAGCTTCAAGAGGATCATTTTTTGTTCAACAACCACATATTAAAGACCGACTCAACCAAAAAGAATTGGTCCAGAGCTTGGCGAAAAAGATGGACGTGGTCAAACAAGTTTACTGAGTAAAAAAGGATGGCCGCAAGTGTGTTGTTTCAGATTCGACTCCGGACGACAAAAAGCCAGCCGGGTCTACGTTGGCTACTAAGGGAAAGGAAGTGAAGCGGGTAACTTTCAAGGACCCAATCATTGAGTCTTGTCGTGGTTTTGTCACGACAGATGTCCTAGAGAAAGGACTTAGTCGTGGAGCCATTGCTATGGGTTAACTTAAAGGGGTTAAAGTGGACAAGGGACGCAAGAGACTTTTATACTAGTTCGGCCCCTTCGATGAAGGTAAAAGCCTACGTCTAGTTGTGATGGAATTGATGGGGTTTCGATGACAAGGGAGCGAATACGCTTTACCTGAGTCTCGAGTTGTTGCTTGTTGTCCCTGAACCGCCGTCGGGTCGTCCCCTTATATACACGGGTTGACGCCCGTCGGTTTACAGACTCCGTGGCCGGCTCATAATCGTGTCCGGCTCGGTCTCTGCTACGCATATCTTACAACACAAGTTTACATCTCAATGCCGGTTTGTGTCTACATGCCTTAAACCGGCTTTGGGCCCTGGGCCTCCATGAAGCATCACCGTCTGTCTTCATGGGCTTCAGATACAGATGAACTACTTATGAAGTTAATCCGGACACTCCTGGCCGGTTTACGCGCAGTGGTGATATCCCCAACATTAGGCCCCAGATTGATTTGAACTGGTTCATGTCAATCCTCAATACTTGAGAAAATTTCTTCTTCAACATCTTCACACAATCTTGTAAACCGCCATGACATCATCTTCTAGGATCTTGGTAAACCGCCGTGACGTCACCTGTCATTAACGAGCCTCTGACAATCGAGGCGACAACATTACCTTATATCAAAAAATCTGGCTCCTCGATTTTCGCATCTGTTGTTTATCTCCTTATAAATAGGGCCAGGGGGTCTTTCCAGTTTCCCCCTCGTGCCTCTTCGCTTCATCTTCATCCTCGCGACGCCCGAACCTTCGACCTCGGCCGCCGCCGTCAACTTTCGACTGCTGCACCACCCTTGGCCGCTGCATTGACCTAAACGTACCACAGCTCCTCCGCGCGCCGCCGCTGCTCAACAGCATCCGTAAGTCTCCCCTTTCTCTTACCATAGATCTGCGCTTAGGGTTTCCGTCGTTCATCGGTGTTCGTCGCCGCCCTTCTTTTCCCTTGTTTATGTCCGTGGGTTAGATCCAAAAACCACATAGGTCTCGTGCGGTAGTAGTTTAAACCACATATATCTCGTGCTTTAGCAGTTTCAGCACCTGTTTGATATCCAACTCATCTCATCTTGGTGAACCTTCAGTACACTGGAATTTAGGTCAGAATATATTTTGTTTTTCCCATGCGCGGTAGATCTGAAATTACCATAGCAAGATGTGAAACTTGTTTCTTCCTTCTCTTACACCCTTTGAATACCAGATTGGCCGGTTTAACCTCACAGAAAAAATGATGACCCGGTAGATACCATTAGTCCCCTGTTGAACCGCCAATGCATTACACTGTTCCATTGCCAGACTCCGGTTTACCAATATGCTAGTATCCTCATACCGCTGTATAGTTGTCCACTGTAAATCTTAAACCGGTAGTACTCATGTTTCAGATTTCCCTTGTCATGGCTAAACAAGTTTATGAGTGCAATTGGGCTCCCTCTCGAGTAACCGAGGAGCAATTAAACAACCTTGTTAAGACGGGCGCCCTAGCCAAGAGAGATGTCATCCACTGGAGGGTCCCTGGCCCGGAAAATCCTCCTACACCCAAGGATGGAGAAGTAGTCGTGTTTGCTGATCATCTCGGACGAGGTTTTAGCCCTCCCGGTTCAAAAAATTTCCGAGATGTGCTAGCCAATTTTCAGCTGCGCCCTCAAGACATTGGTCCCAACTCTGTTACCAATATCTGCCACTTCCAAGTATTCTGTGAAGCTTATCTGCAAGAGGAACCTACAGTTGAACTGTTTAGGGATTTTGTTCATTTAAACTGTCGCACCGAGTTCTCAGATGGACCCAATACGGAACTGGGTGGAATGGCGGTTCAGAAGAGAAAAGAAGTCACCTTCCCCCATCCCAAACTCCACAGTCACCCCAAAGAGTGGAACCAAACTTGGTTTTACTACATGGATACCTCTCCATCTGACGAAAACCCCCTGCCGGGTTACCGCCCTGAACGCCTGAACAACACACACTCGTTTCCTCGGAGGCTGACAGCAAGAGAATGGGCCAACTATGCTCCCCAACTTTCGAAGCGTAGAGCCTTCATGGCGAACGGTTTGACAGGAGTCGATCTTGCTTGTTGCTGGATAAGCTGGAGCATTCTGCCCTTAAGCCGGTGCCCCGGTTTGATGTGTGAGTACACGGGGAGTTTGAAGGATGCTCAGCGGCACATTGACATTCAGCTTACAGATGATGAAGTCACTGAGGCTGTAAAGAAAATACTGAACGAACCGGAGGCCGTCTGTGCCCAAACCGGGCTACTCCCTTTCTGCACCTTCAATAAACCACCAGTTGTAAGAATCATATAATCCTTTGTATCTGAATTTGCTTCTGTCCAAATACTCTCTGAAAGTGTGATTATTTTTCTGACAGGGTGATGATTCGTTCTGGAACAAGAAACCATCACAAGATAAACCGGCAAAACTGCAAGACAACCCGGTCAAGCCAGTTCATCCAAAGACCAAGGTTGTCAAGAAACCTGCCAAGAGAAGGACCACTGCATCCTCCAATCTACCAGCTGATGACAATGTGCGTAATCCGGAATTAGAGGTAGAACTTGACTCTCTTGGTTTATTTTTCATACATCTCATTGACAATGATTATTATCAGGACGACGCTGAAGGCAGTCACGCTGAGGACGTAGAGGTAACTATTCTTTCCTCCGATTTAGATCCTCTGCCAACATTAAAAATCCGTCAAGCAAATCGGAAAGTAAAATTTTCTCACCCTCTTGCTTATTTGGATCCAAACTTTCTTTTGAAGACGCAGCAGCACGAAGCTCGCCGTACAACCCGGCACGGCGGCCAGGTAGTTACCTCCGCCGGTTTACCGAACAGTCCGGTTCGGAAATGCCGATCAGAGGTCTCTTATCCCATTGATTCTTCATGCCCAAAAGCAGGTTGTTTTCGCCAGCCTCTTAACCCGTCTGATTCAAATTATCAGGGTACTTCTCACTCATCTTCTGGCGAGTCTTCGGCCACACAGCTTCCACCTCTCAAAACAATTCCTCGGTGAGTTATGCACATGTCTTTATTCTTCATATGTTATCTTTTCATACTGTACTGATCCTTATGTCTTATCTTTTTCGCAGCGCCAAGCCAAGACCCAGCAAGAAAGCTCGGTTGAACAAACCGGCTGACGATAATGTAGCTGCTGAACCAGAAACAACTCCAGATCTGGAAGAAACCGATGCTGACGCCATGCTTCCCGATCCGCCGCTTCAAGGCCATGATTTCCTTGCTGAACAAGTGCAAGTTGATACTACAAGTCATGCAGACCGGCCAACCAGCCCTGTCCGAACTGGTGACAAACCGGTCAGTCCAACGAAGGACACTGATAAACCGCCAACTCTGGCATGAGCTGCGGATGAACAAGATGATGATGTTATAATTACTGGCACTGGCCACTCCACAACAGGCAACCCTGTAGCTTTGTCAAAACATACTGCCAAGGATGATCTCTCTGCTATCGGCAAAGGCAAATGGAATGCCGATTTATCAAGCTTCGCCAACCTCAATGTTCAAGATATTCACTCTGGCTTCTTGAACCGTCTGTATACCAGCCGTGACTATGAAGCTAGTTTGGTAAACTTTATGAAGGAGCGATATGAGGTAACTACTGTTTTTCTCCTTTCTCCAATTGCAGTTCGTCGACTCGTAGTAGCTCCCAAGTGATGGTTTATGATATCAATCTAAACCGGGACTTTTGTCATAACTTAACCTTGCCTATTTAGCCTCCAGGGACCGTATTACCTTGTTAAGATGAACCGGTTCCTTAAAATTTGTCATACTGCTATTTCGCCGGTATAGCCCCCAAGGGCCGGTTTAACTTTATAAAGATGAACCGGGACTGTAGAAGAATTCCCATATCAACAACTTTTTGAGCAAACACACATTAGCCCCCAAGTGCCAAGCTCAATACTTGTATTGTGTTTGGGACTTGTAAAAATTTCTGAGTAAACGCAAATATGCATTAGCCCCCAAGTACAAAGGGCATAACTTGTTATGTGCTTGGTACTTCAAATATGTACTGTCAACCCATTATGTATCTGTCTCTTTACAGGCGGAGCTGAACAAGAAGGAACGCCAAACCACTGATCTGCAGGAGAACATCAAAACCCAGCAAGCTGAAGCCTCCAAAGCGAAGGAAGAGTTGACCCGCGCTCTAGGCGCTATGGAGAAACTGAAGGAGGGCTTCAACAAAGAGTGGGCGGATTGGGAGACTGAAAAAGTCGCTTTGATAAAAAGGGCTGAAAACGCAGAAGCCGCTCTTAGACCGGTGGTTGATGAGCGGACTGGTGTAAAGCGGCAAGTGCATGCTATGACCTCTGCTGTGTTTGGTAAGCATCCTTCCTTTATGCTTTCAACATATCCTCTCATGCGTTGCCGGTTTACTGATGTTTGTAATGATACAGGAACCCGCATTAGCCATCTGGGCTCAGATGTGCAGAAGAAGTTGAAAGCTGCCTACACGCTGATAGAGCAACCGTATACCGGCGCACAACGGATTATCTGCACTGCTTCGCACAATAAGCCACCCCTGACGTTGATCAAGGATACCTTAGACAGGCTATCTATGCTGCATGCCCGGATAGAAGAGCTGAAGAGGTCTGCTGCAAGGGCTGGCGCTCTGACCGCGCTAACCCGGGCAAAAGCATGGGTGCCTGATCTTGATCCGACGGACGTGGCTAAAGGCTACCCAAGCTTGAAAGAGGACGGATCAGAATTTTGCACTGAAGATCTCCGTGCCATAAACCGGGAAGTACGTCCACTGGCTTGTCAACTTGCTGAAGAAGCTGATCTTTCACATTATCAGGCGAATTATGATATCAATAACAAGCGGGTTGCTGCACCAGCTCTTGAAACTCAAAGCCTGATCCCTCCAATCCGCAAGCACACTTATACCCCTGATATTGAACCGTCCACCCTTATAAGCGACGAAGCTGTGTTCCAAGCTTTAACTGGGATCGACTGGACAACTGTTGACTTCCAGCCGCTGGGTAGGGACGAAGAAGAAGAACCGGTGCAAGATGACCCGCAGCCGTCAGGTCAAGCTGCTCAGTGATCATAACCCGGGGGCCGGTTTAACCTTCCATACTGAAATGTTTATTGAGAAACAAATATTCCTTTGGGTACTGAAACGTCTTGAAATAGGCTAGTTAAAACACTTGGTGTGTTATGCCTTCGTGCATATTTATCTGCAACTGATGCGTGTTAATCCGCCATGCTTTGCGACATGATGTTCATAATCCATAGCTATTTATTCCAATTGTTCCTGTGACCATTAGGCATAGTGTTGGCTGACCAACCTTGTAATGAAGGCAATAACCTTAATCCGGAGTAAAAGTATCTCTTGTTATATGATGCCGGTTTACAACAAAACCGTTCCGGGTTGTGATAAACACCGGCTTATTCCATACTGGTGACTATGAGTCAAAACCAGACCGGGCTGATAGTCTCCGGATTATAACTTGGTCATGTACTGACAACTTGTAGTTGACAGCCCAACTGGGTTGAAAAATACTGGTTTGAAAACATCACAAATCTTAGCAAAAGAAAAAGAAACTTAGCAAAAGACAAATAAAACCGTTGTAGTCGAGGCTTTTCACGGGCTGCTAGGCCCCAAATTTGATCAAGAGGTGTTGCTATGGTTCGGGTTCGACCAAGCCCCCAAATGATGCTGTGGCATTACGCCGATCAAAAGGCATTGCTATGGTTCGGGTTCGACCAAGCCCCCAAGTGATTCTGTGGCTTTACGCTGATCAAGAGGCGTAGTCATGGTTTGGCTTCGACCATGCTCCCAAGTGATGCTGTGGCATTACGCCGATCAAGAGGCGTGGCTATGGTTCGGATACGACCAAGCCCCCAAGTGATTCTGTGGCTTTATGCCGATCAAGAGGCGTAGTCATGGTTCATGTTCCACCATGCTCCCAAGTGATGCTGTGGCATTACGCCGATCAAGAGGTGTAGCTATGGTTTGGATACGACCAAGCCCCCAAGTGATCTGATATCAAGCTTTAACAAGCTAAATCAAGGGGTAAACCGGACGCCGCTTTGTAAACTCCATGTAACCACACGTGATGTAAGAAAACAACAGATACCCCGCTTTAGCTGAGGTTCCGGTCTATTATATTGATCATAATATATACAATGTCATAATATGTACATAAGCAGAACCTGTAGCTCAAGTATAGTAGGGCCGAAGATGAGCAATATTCCACGGCCGGTTGGTCTCCTCCTCCGATTTACGTGAGTCTTTGCGCTCTCGAACATTGATTAGGTAGTACGACCCATTGTGCAAATCCTTGCTGACCACAAAAGGCCCTTCCCAAGGGGGGGTTGCTTGTGCATATCTGTCTGATCCTGGATGAGTCGAAGCACCAAATCTCCTTCTTGAAAGGTTCTAGTTCTAACCTGGCGGCTATGATAATGACGCAGATCCTGCTGATAAATCGCCAAACGGGCTGCCGCCATGTCACGCTCCTCATCTAACAGGTCAAGAGCTTCCTGCCGTGCCTTCTCGTTATCCTCTTCAACATATGTCGCTACACGAGGCGAGTCATGACGGATGTCACTAGGAAGAACCGCTTCCGCTCCATAAACCATGAAGAATGGCGTGTAGCATGTCGATCTGTTGGGTGTGGTATTGATGCTCCATAACACTGAAGGTAACTCCTCAACCCAACAACCCGGCGTCCGTTGCAAAGGAACCATAAGCCGGGTTTTGATGCCTCTCAAGATCTCTTGATTGGCCCTTTCCACTTGACCATTAGAATGGGGGTGAGCCACTGATGACACGTCAAGTCGGATGTGCTCTTGTTGACAAAACTCCTTCATGGCACCCTTTGACAGATTGGTACCATTGTCTGTTATAATGCTGTGTGGAAAGCCAAACCGGAAGATCACCTTTTTGATGAATTGAACTGCCATGGCTGCATCACACTTACTAACTGGCTCTGCCTCCACCCATTTTGTGAACTTATCAACCGCCACCAAAAGGTGGGTCTTCTTGTCCTTGGACCTCTTGAAAGGCCCAACCATATCCAGCCCCCAAGTTGCAAACGGCCAGGTGATTGGAATCATCCTCAATTCTTGAGCTGGTACATGAGCACGCCGTGAGAATTTCTGACAGCCATCACATCTTTTAACCAAGTCCTCGTCATCAGCATGAGCTGTCAACCAATAAAAACCATGACGAAATGCCTTGGCCACCAAAGATTTTGAACCGGCGTGGTGCCCACAATCTCCTTCATGGATCTCATGCAAAATTTCGCGTCCTTCCTCAGGAGATACACAGCGTTGAAACACCCCTGTCATGCTGCAATGATGTAACTCTCCATTGATAATAGTCATGGACTTGGACCGCCGGGTTATCTGTCTGGCCAAAGTTTCATCATCTGGTAACTCGCCCCGGTTTATATACGCCAGATACGGAACCGTCCAATCCGGGATAACATGTAGAGCTGCCACCAACTGAGCCTCCGGATCAGGAAGAGCCAAATCCTCTTCACCAGGGAGCTTGACGGACGGATTATGCAAAACGTCCAGGAAAACATTAGGTGGAACCGGTTTACGTTGGGAATCCAGGCGGCTTAAAGCGTCTGCCGCTTCATTCTTCCGCCGGTCCACATGATCCACCTGATAACCTTTGAAGTGACCTGCAACAATATCCAGCTCACGACGATATGCTGCCATCAGTGGGTCCTTGGAATCCCAAGTGCCAGACACTTGTTGAGCCACCAGATCCGAGTCACCGAAGCATTTAACTCGGCTGAGATTCATCTCCTTAGCCATCCGTAGACCATGGAGTAAGGCTTCATATTCAGCTGCATTATTAGTGCAAGGGAACATTAAACGGAGAACATAACAAAACTTATCACCTCGTGGGGAAGTTAACACGACTCCAGCCCCGAGCCCTCCAATTGCCTGGACCCATCAAAATGAATAGTCCAATAAGTGTGATCCGGCTTCTCTTCTGGCGCTTCTAATTCTGTCCAATCATTGACGAAATCCACAAGTGCCTGAGATTTGATCGCCGTTCGGGGTATGTATTTCAACCCGTGAGGCCCAGCTCGATAGCCCACTTAGCAATTCGACCAGTTGCCTCCCTATTCTGGATTATATCCCCCAAAGGAGCAGAGCTAACCACCGTGATGTGATGACCTTGGAAATACTGCTTAAGCTTCCGGCTTGCCATGAAAACCCCATACACCAATTTTTGCCAATGCGGGTACCTCTGTTTGGATTCAATGAGTACCTCACTAATATAGTAAACCGGCCGCTGAACCGGATATTCCTTTCCTGCCTCCTTGCGTTCCACCACAATAGCCACTCTAACAGCCCGAGCGTTAGCTGCCACATATAGCAGCAACGGTTCTTTATCAACCGGAGTAGCGAGAATCGGCGGATTAGCTAGCTGCCGCTTTAAGTCCTCAAATGCTTCATTAGCGGCGTCACTCCAGACGAAGTTATCCGTTTTCTTCAGCATCTGATACAAAGGAATGGCCTTCTCACCAAGATGACTGACAAACCGGCTCAACGCGGCAATCCGGCCTGCCAGGCATTGAACATCATTGATACACTTTGGTTTAGCCAAGGAGGTGATGGCCTTGATCTTTTCCGGATTAGCTTCAATGCCCCTGTTAGACACCAAAAAACCCAAGAGCTTGCCACAATTAAGCATCATTTTATAAACCCGCAGGTTATCAAAGGTTTCCTTCAAGTCATCAATCAATGTCTCCTTTTTCCTTGATTTCACCACAATATCATCCACATAGGCGTGAACATTGTGGCCGATCTGTTTATGAAGACAATTCTGCACACACCATTGATAAGTTGCCTATGCACTCTTGAGCCCAAAGGGCATGGACACATAGCAGAAGGCTCCAAAGGGAGTTATGAAGGCCGTCTTCTCCTGGTCCTTAACTGCCATCTTGATCGGATGATAACCAGAATATGCATCCAAAAAACTTAACCGCTCACAACCCGCCGTAGCATCAATAATCTAATCAATACGGGGGAGGGCAAAAGGATCTGCTGGACAAGCTTTGTTGAGATCTGTGTAGTCCACACACATATGCCAAGTGCTATTCTTCTTGAGGACCAGCACCGGATTAGCCAACCACTCAGGATGGAATACTTCAATGATAAATCTAGCCGCCAAGAGCCTGGCTACTTCTTCTCCAATAGCTTTGCGTCTTTCTTCATTGAACCGGCGGAGAAACTGCTTGACCGGTTTATACTTAGGATCAATATTGAGGGTGTGCTCAGCGAGTTCTCTCGGTACACCAGGCATGTCAGAAGGCTTCCATGCAAAGATGTCCCGATTCTCACGGATGAACTCGATGAGCACGCTTTCCTATTTCGGATCCAAGTTAGCGCTGATGCTAAACTGCTTGGACGAATCGCGAGGCACGAAGTCAAAAAGTTTAGTCTCATCAGCCAATTTAAACTTCAGGTCCGGATCATGCTTCGTAGTTGGTTTCTTCAAAGAAGTCATATCTGCCGGATCAACATTGTCTATGTAAAACTTCAACTCCTCTATTGCACAAACCGAATCAGCATAAGCCGCATCACCTTCCTCACATTCCAGGGCAATCTTGCGGCTCCCATGCACGGTTATAGTTCCCTTGTGACCCGGCATCTTGAGCTGTAGATAGACATAACAAGGCCTTGCCATAAACTTAGCATAATCCGGCCGTCCAAATAGGGCATGATACGGGCTTTTGATTTTCACCACTTCAAAGGTCAAGGTTTCTGATCTCGAGTGATGCTCATCTCCAAAAGCCACCTCCAGAGCTATCTTACCAACAGGATATGCCAACTTACCAGGCACCACACCATGGAACACCGTATTGGACGGTTTAAGATTTTTATCTGTTAGCCCCATGCGACGGAAAGTTTCATAATAAAGGATCTCAAGTGAACTTATAACCTCCCACCTGAGGTGCCACCACCAGAGCCAGATGACCCGGATTGTCAACCCCGGGTGGATGATCGTCTCTACTCCACACAATGGGCTGCTCGGACCAGCGCAAATAACGGGGCACCGCCGGTTCAATAGCATTCACCATCCTTTTATGAAGGTTCTGATCGCGCTTGTCGAAGCTAGTGGTGAAGACATGATACTGTCCGCTATTCAACTGCTTCGGGTTGCTCTGGTAACCCGACTGCTGCTGCTGATTGCCCTGATGATTATAGCCACCTTGGTTACCTTGATTACTTTGATTGTTATGTCCACCCTGATTGCCATGGAATCCTGTCACGACCGGTTTTTCAATAAAATAATTTATTGAGAGACCAATCTATTTTACGGACCAGTAAGGAAGAATTCTTCTCACTCGTAGACAATATCTTGGTCACAGAAGAAAAATACCAGGGGTACTGAAATATAATACAAGGTTGAGCGGAGACTGCCCAATAACCTATTACAAGCACGCCGATAAAACAAGACGGCTGATAGGGTGGCATACTACTAACTTACGATAATAACGGTGGTGGAAATATCACCGCGAAGCGAGGGATATGACTCCTGAAGACTACAGCTCTTCGAGCGTCGGAGTGAGGCTCGAGGAGACTTATTGCGGGTGGCGGAAGCGTATATAATACAAGTGACCAATATCCGGGATCGCGCAGGACTGACTGGGACTCCTCTAGGCGTCGGACGCGCTATCAAACTCTTCATCCAAGAGATCGCCCTCGTCAACATCTGGCCAAATCAACAAGCCAGGTGAGTACTATGAAAGTACTCGCAAGATAGTTCGGACATAAGATATAACAAATGTAAACATGAAGCATATGAAAAATTTATCCAGTGCGATCAGACATAGAGATAATAAATACTGGGTGCCAAGCGAGGGTCTGAATGACGCCTCGAGCGGAAACTGCAGAATAGTAATGTTGGTGCCAAACGAGTGTCTGAAAGACTCCTCGAGAGGAAACTGTGAGAATAATAATACTGGTGCCAAACGAGTGTCTGAAAGACTCCACGAGAGGAAAATGCAAGAATAATAATAATGCCACAGTCGGACGTCTGAGCGACATCACATAAAGGTCTTATAACAGAAAACAAAAGACGAACATGCCACAGTTGGACGTCTGAGCGACATCACATAAAGGGCTTACATTTAAAGTAAGGAACAAGAGACACGCCGCAGTCGGACGTCTGAGCGACATCACATAAAGGGCTTATATTGCAGTTCAATAATTTAATAGTTCGGGAGCATAAATTATCACAAGTATGAGACGAATAAAATTAGTTAGTCCATCCATAGGAATAATAATTAAACTGGATTTACCACTTGAGCTTGTTCACCGGGGACAAGTTTTCCACGCTGATAGATATGGAAATACTGATTTCACTACTTGATCATGGATACGATGATTTGGATGGAATTGACTCTGCAGAGCTTGTACTTAACCACAGCCAACGGATTTCAGTAGTCATAGGGACTAGTTCCGTCTACGGTGTTTTAGAAGAAACACGTCTAACCAGTACACACCCAATTCAACCTTCCGAAGCCAGGGACCACCCTCGGCAACGTTCAAGAAAAACCTTGAGACGGGGAGGCTACAACCTCGCGTAGCATGGGATCAAATTTCTATACGCGCGCTCTAAGGGGGTGCCCCCCCTCTCGGTCCCAACCGGAAACACCCATGCCCCCTGACCGGATGACTGGCTTTAATCCTGGGCCAAGGTACCATCATCCCGGCCTCTCTGTTTGGTGTGTACACGGAAAGAGGTTACCAACTTACTAAACCGCATCCTGGCAAATGAAACATGTGGTAGCACGAAAAGGGGAAAGGACGATAACGTGACTCCATCCACGTTAACGTCAGAAATAGTCGGATGACGCAAGGCTGGTATGCAACAACAGTACCACCTTGCTGCCCTTCATGTCACCACATGATTAGGCCATCTCTCATCAGAGATCATCGCAACTATGTAACATGCAGGGGAAAAGAACGATAACGTGACTCCGTCCACGTTAACGTCGGAGAAAGTCAGATGACGCAAGGCTGGTATGCTACAACAGTGCCACCTTGCTGCCCTTCATGTCACCACATGATTTGGCCATCTCTCATCAGAGATCATCGCAACTTTGGAACACGCGGGTAGTTGCCTTACAAGCAATGAGGTATTTACCGACACTCATATGCCACGCACAAAACTTTCAAGCAAACATGCAAACACTTATCATATCAAATGTTCAAACATGCTTGCCTGGTTCGGAGAAGTCGGAGTCTAGCTTGGCGAAGTTCGCGGCTCCGTCACCTCTTCCGGAACCTACGGCAATCACGAAAACGGGCACTAACGTGAAAACCAACGCGTGCACATAAACTCTTCCAAATATTTTTCAAATAAATCCCATAAAAAACTAGACAAAATTTGAAGATTGTCAGAAAAAGAATCACTCAAAAATCCCTTTTTATTAAAAAGTTATAAAGGTTTCTGCCCAGGGACTTATCTGTAATGAAACAGAAAAGTTCCAGGGTTTTAACTGAGAAAACAGAAAACGCTTCGGAAAGAAATGCGCTAGCTAAAGGAAGAAAACGTATTTTGCCCGAAGGCGCCAACAGAAAACGGTTTGCGAAAGAATAGAACAGAGGCTGACATGCGGGGTCCACATGTCAGGTTTGAAAAGCTCGCCGGCGCCCGAAGACTGCGGTGGACGCCGGCGTCGAACCACGGCGAGTTAGGAGGATCGGAGGGTACCAAGAGCTTCAGCGTCTTCTTCCGCGTCGGTGGGTGGTGGACTCGACCAACGGGGAGCACTATGTCGACGGCGACACTATCTCCGGCGGACGGCGGCTCGGGTGATGATGGGGAACTCCGACGGAGGGCTGCAAACTTCGAATTGAAGCGCGGGTCAGAAAGAGAGGTGCATAGTGAAGCTACTGGCAAGAGAAGGGAGGCGAAGGTGCACACACGGGGGCGAATTGAGCTGGATCCCGTGGCGGGTCGCGGCGGCCGGAGTCGAGGAAGGAGACCTCCTCGGGGCTCTTCCAGTGGCTAGGCGTGCTCTAGGTGGAGTGCAGGGATGGTGGGTGCTCGAGTTGAAGCTAGTGGCCTCTATTTATAGGCGGATCGACGGGGTGGCCATGAACGGAGAATCTCCGGCGAGCGATTACGGCGATGCAGTGGATTGGCAGGAGGTTTGAGTGGCTGGGCAGCATCAGTGGAGGTTACTGTAGTCATTCCACAGCTAAACGGAGTTGGTCTTGGCGTAATGGCGTTGGTCCACGGTGAGGTGACCGCACGGGCTCGACGGCGGCAGAGAGCGCGCTCCGCGCCCTGCGGTTCACGACGAGAGAGGCAGCGCGTTCGGGGGAGTGGAAGGCCACGCGGCGAGCTCCGGTGGCTTGGGCGGCGCTGGGTGGCGCCGTCAGCGCCGTGCCTCCCGCTGGTGGCCGCAAAGCCGCCGCTGGCGTCGGTCACGGGGCGGCGCACCTTCTGCTGCTCGTCGCCGACGTCCGCAAGGTGCCAGGCGTTCGTGCGGTGTAGGAACAAGGGGGAGGGGACGAGGAGCAAGGCGACACAGTGGCACTGGCGAGATCGACAACCATCTCTGAAGAAAACGACAGTAAGCCACTGAACTGTTCTCTGAATTTCTGAACCTGAATTTGACAATGCACTGCAGGTGCTCGACAGAATGATTTGGCTATGAGATAAATTTTTCTGGAGCTGTAACTTGGTGAGGTGACCACTCAATGCACCCAGAGGCTGCCTGAATTTTCTTGGAATTTTTGGAGAAGGATTTGAATGAATTTCACCAAATTTGACAAATCTGGTCCAAACTTGCAGCAAGTGTAGTTTGAAAATTTTGAACTGAAGACTAGTGGATCTTCATGGGTCTTGGTTGAGGGTTCAAAGGACTAGGGAGGAGAGTTGGTTTGGGGGCAAAAAGCAAAACAAAAAGTAGAGTTCCTTTGTAAATCACCAATGGATAGAATAGGAGACAGAAATTTATTTGAATAAGATTTAGATGGAAAATAAACATAGGGGAGGTTCAACTTGCTGGATTTGATGCCAAACATGATCCAAAAGATGAGGGGAGGGTTAGGAGAGAGTATTTGCACTAAGGCCATGGTAAGAGGGAAATGTTGAAAGTGGTAGAGGATTATTCCAAAAGCCATAGTGCAAATTTCAAAGGGATTTTAGAAAGGCATTCTTCCAAGTGAAAAATATTTGTCTTGAGTCCAAATGAAAAGTAAGAACCTCCAAGACCAAAGACAGATCTTGGGTGAATCCAAATAAAACTTTTGCCATAACAAAATATTTGAAAAGGAGAGTTCTTTTGAAGAAAAAAAAACTAGATCACCTCCCTCAAGTCAAATAAAATCTTTTGATAAATCCAAATAAAAACTTGGGTGTCACAACACCTACCCCCTTAGGAAAAATCTCGTCCTCGAGATTTCTGCTGATCCTCAAATAGATATGGATACTCTGCTCGGAGGAAATCTTCCCTTTCCCATGTAGCTTCATCCTCAGTGTGGTTGCTCCACTGAACCCTGAAAAATCTTGTCGTTTTCTGACGGGTCCTCCGTTCAGACTCTTCCAATATTTTTACTGGCCTCTCTCTGTAGGTGAGATCTGGTTGCATATCAATGTTCTCATGAGGTACATGCTTATCCGGGTTACTCACACATTTCCTCAACTGTGAGACGTGAAATACGTCATGGACGTCTGACAGTTCCTTGGGTAGGTCTAGTTGGTAGGCTACCGTGCCTCTTTGTGCCTTTACACAAAATGGTCCGATAAATCTTGGGGCTAGCTTCCCTTTAATTTTGAACCGTTGTAGACCCCTCATAGGAGATACTCGGAGGTATACGGAATCACCGGGTTTAAAGCTGACCTCACGATGCTTCTGATCATAGTAGCTCTTTTGTCGGCTCTGTGCTGTCTTGAGTCTGTCCCTGATTTGTTTAACTTTCTCCTCGGGCTCTTTAAGCATGTCTGGGCCGAAGATACGGCTGTCACCTGTTTCTGACCAATTCAGTGGGGTACAACACCTCCGTCCGTACAATGCTTCAAAGGGTGCCATTTGTAAGCTGGCTTGGTAACTGTTGTTGTAAGCAAATTCGGCATACGGCAAACTCTCTTCCCAACTGGATCCATAGGTGAGCACACAGGCTCTTAGCATATCCTCTAGGATTTGGTTTACATGTTCCGTTTGTCCATCAGTCTGAGGGTGGTATGCTGTACTGAAAGCTAGTTGCGTGCCCAAGGCTTGTTGTAGGTGGTCCCAAAATTTGGAGACGAATTGGGTGCCTCGATCTGATATTATAATCTTTGGGACTCCATGCAAGCAAACTATACGGGAGAGATAAAGTTTGGCCAGCCTTTGTGTGGAGTAGGTAGTCTTCACAGGAATGAAGTGAGCAACCTTGGTTAGTCGGTCTGTGATGACCCATATGGCGTCATCCCGTGTTGTGATCGGGGTAGTCCGACGATGAAATCCATTCCTATTTCATCCCATTTCCACTCCGGTATCCTGTTTGGCTGGAGTAGCCCTGTTGGCTTTTGATGCTCGGCCTTGATGCGCTGACATGAATGGCAACAAGCAATGAATGTGGCTATATCTCTTTTCATACCGTGCCACCAGAATCTTTCCTGAATGTCCTTGTACATTTTGGTTCCTCCAGGATGGATCGAGTATGGAGCGCTGTGGCTTTCGGTTAAGATTTGTTGCTTGAGTTCCTCAATGTTAGGTACGCAAAGTCTGTCTCCGTACCATAAAGTTCCTTCACTGTCGGTGACGAACTCTGAAGCCTTACCAAGGTTCATTTTCTTCTTTATGCCTTCGATACTGGGATGTCCCTGTTGAGCCTTCTTGATTTGTTCCACCAGGGTGGGTTGTATCTCCAGATTTGACACGGTGCCCTCAGAAACTAACATCATGTTGAGCCTAGCAAACTCTTGCTGAAACTCAGGCCTCAAGTTTTGCGGACCGTCATTGTCCGGGCTGGGGTTTCGACTAAGGGCATCGGCCACTACATTTGCTTTCCCTGGGTGGTAGTGAATACCGACATCATAGTCCTTGACCAGTTCCAACCAGCGTCGTTGGCATAAATTTAGCTCTGGCTGGGTGAAGATATATTTGAGGCTCTTATGGTCCGTGTATATTTCACAGCGATTCCCCAACAGAAAGTGCCTCCACTCCTTGAGTGCATGTATAACTGCTGCTAGCTCTAAGTCATGTGTTGGGTAATTTTCCTCATGTTTTCGCAGCTGCCGTGAGGCATATGCGACTACTTTGCCATCCTGCATTAGTACACATCCGAGACCTTTTCGGGATGCGTCACAATACACTTCAAAACTCTTGTGAATGTCTGGCACAGTTAATACCGGTGCGGTTGTCAGCTTCTTCTTTAGTTCTTGGAAGCTCTGCTCGCATGCTTCCGTCCATACAAATTTCTTGTCCTTCTTGAGCAACTGTGTCATAGGTTTTGCCACCGTGGAGAATCCTCCAATAAATCTTCTGTAATATCCGGCCATCCCTAGGAAACTCCGCACATCTGTAACGTTGGCGGGCGGCTTCCAGTCAAGTATGGCTTTGACTTTTTCTGGGTCTACGGCCACACCTTCTTGGTTCAGTATATGGCCTAAGAAACCAACTTGTCTTAGCCAAAATTCGCACTTGCTAAATTTGGCGTACAACTGATGTTTCCTCAATTCTCCCAAAACGATTTTGAGGTGCTCAGCATGCTCTTCTGGTGTCCTTGAGTAAACCAGAATATCGTCAATGAATACCACAACAAATTTGTCCATCAATTTCATGAACACTTTGTTCATGAGGTGGACGAAATATGCAGGGGCGTTCGTTAGTCCAAAAGGCATCACTGTAAACTCGTATAACCCATATCTGGAAGTGAATGCTGTCTTGGGGATATCTTCTGTCCGTACCTTCAGTTGATGGTATCCCGATCTCAAATCAATCTTTCAGAATACCTTGGCTTGTGCGAGCTGGTCAAACAAATCATTTATCTGTGGCATCGGATATTTGTTTTTGATGGTGACTATATTGAGGGCTCGATAGTCTATACACAGTCTCAGTGTCCCATCCTTTTTCTTTGCGAACAACACAGGCGAACCCCAAGGTGAGGAGCTGGCTCGAATAAATCCTTTGTCCAATAATTCTTTTATCTGCTTCTTCAACTCCACCAATTCTGAGGGTGCCATTCTATAAGGCTTCTTATAGATGGGAGCAGTGCCAGTTGCTAGTTCGATGCTGAATTCTATCTCTCGGTCTGGTGGCATGCCTGGTAGTTCTTCAGGGAACACACCAGGAAATTCGCATACCACTGGAACTTTTCTCAGTTCTGCAATGTCCATTTTGTTCAGTTTTGGTTGCTTTGATCGTGGCCTTTCTTGAGTGGAAACTCTTATTGTCTTGCCGTGATGGTGAGTGAGAATCACTGTCCGATTGAAACAGTCGATGAATCCTTTGTTGGTGGTCAACCAGTGCATCCCTAAAATGACATCCAGTCCTTTACTCTCCAACACGATGAGATTCGCGTGGAATTGTAGTCCTTCGAACTCAATGACCACTCCTCGGCAGTAACCCTGAGCGGTTTGCTTATTTCTAGGGGACTTGATGATCATAGATTTTTCCAAGGGAAGTATCGGAAAACCATGTTGCAAAACAAAACTCTTCGAAACGAACGAATGGGAAGCTCCAGAATCAAACAAAACCATGGCAGGTACTGTGTTGACAGGGAACGTACCGAGCACGATGTCTGGGGCATTCTGCACCTCTTCCCTGGTCACATGGTTCAGGTGACCCTTCCTGTGGTTGTTGTTGGGGTTGAAGTTGTTGCGCTTGGGGGCTGGAGTGTTTCCACCATTGTTTGGCTTGGGTGCCGAGTTCTTTGGCTTTGGGCACTGTTTAGCATAATGCCCTTCTTGACCACAAGTATAGCAGGTGACCCCTGGACGATATGTGTACTCCTTGTCCCTGGCATGAAACTGTCCGATGGGCCTTGGTTCAGTAGTCGTGGATCTCCTTGTGTCTGTCCGTGGAACCTCAGTCCTGCTTCGGTGGTTGCGAGCAAGAGTCGTCTTGTCCCTCTTTCGCTTACGGATATCTTCCAGACTACGGCGCTCATTCTCCAAGGTAATGGCCTTGTCCACCAAAGTCTTAAAATCCGGAAAGGTGTGTACAATCAGTTGGCATCTTAGTGCTGGTGCCAGGCCGTCCAGGAATTTTTCCATCTTCTTACTTTCTGTCATGTGCTCGTCGTAGGCATAACGAGACAGCTGGGTAAACTGACCATTGTATTCTGTTACTGACATGCCTCTCTGCTTCAGGTCATCGAACTCTCTCTTCTTGATCTTTAGGATGCTCCTGGGGATGTGTGCCCCACGGAAGCCTTCCTTGAACTCTTCCCAGGTGATGTTGTGTTCACGGGGGTGCATGTGTAGGAAATTTTCCCACCATGCTGCAGCTGCTCCAGTAAGATAGTGTGGTGCATAAAGCACCTTCTCATGATCTGAGCACTGAGCAATAATCAGTTTCCTTTCAATGTCACGAAGCCAATCATCGGCTTCCAGCGGCCTATCGGTGTGAGCAAAAGTTGAGGGGCGAGTCTTCTGTAACTCAGATAACTTGGAATGCTGTTGATAGGGTTCATGGTGGTTTCCCATGTTGATGACATGATTCATCATCTCTTGGTGCTGTTGCTGGCTTTGCTCGAAGAGACGGCATACTTGAGACAGGGCTGCTTCGCTATCGTGTTGACTGGACTGACCCTGAGTGAAATTGTTGCTAGTCTGCGTCCCGTAAACCTCTTCTGGCTGATTGGGCATGGAGCGAGTCCACGGGCGAGACATTTTTCCAGTCTGGGGTATTATTGTGCAAAACCCATGAGAAAAACTATGCAGCACAAGGAAAATCTTGCAAAGGCAACGAATTTAAAGGATCTCAAGGTTTTCAAGAAAACATAAGCGGTTTTGCATGGAGAAGAACTGCTTAACACAAATCTTACACGCAAAATACAACCACATGATACAGCACTCAGGATGCGCGTACACATCCTGACATGTTATTTAGACTACCGTACTACTCCGGAAGGCAGCAAACACACCAATACAAACTAGCGTACAGATAAAACAGCACATCATACAAGCAGGCATAACGCGCGGCTACTCGATGCTCTCAGTCGGAGATGGTGAAGATTTCCTTTCCCTTGCCGATGGCAAGACTCAGCGGTCCAGGAGAATCCACCTCCACCTCCTCTCTAGCTGGCTCCTGGCGCGTGATGCTGCGCTGCGGTGACGGTGCGGGAGCGACAGGCGGCAGAACGGGTGTGGCAGGCGGTGCGGCTCTGACTGGAGTAGGAGCGATGACTCGGTCGAACTCCTCAGTGGTAGGCAGACGGCGAGCAGTGGCCAAAATGGCCGGTGCATACGAGGCTGAAGACGAGACGAATGTCAGAGGCGGTGCTGTGTGGAGAAGCTCCTTCCTGCTGGCAGGACCGCCCCGGACTAAGTCCATGCGGGCAGCCACAAGATCGTCCACGAGGTTGTCGAAAGACTCCTCCAGAGCCTTGAGATACTCCACAACCATCTCGATGGCTTCATCTCGCTCTCCCCGATGGCAGGCAAATGCATAGTGACTGGTGTAAGGCACATGGCATGGGAGGTAGCGGTAGCGACGAGTCTTCATCGTAGGAAGGATGTCCCGAAGGCGAGCTATCGCCTCACGGGCAGCCATCTGCATGGCATGCCTTTCCGTAGGCATGGCCCTTCCCACAAAACGGAAGTGGCGAGCAGCAGAACGTCCTCCCTTGAATTGCACCACAGCTTGGTGCATAGACACGTCGTCACAGAGCTTGTGCTGATAGAGTGTGAACTCCGGGCGAGCTGCCGGCCCGATCACGAGCTTGGTGATGGAGACGAGGAGCTTGACAAACCCCTCGGGCACGTTCGTGAACACTCGATTCTCACAGCTGCTGCCAGCGATCTACAAAAGTAGGCAAAAATTCTGAGTAGTCATCTCATAAATTTATGATGACCAACAGAAAATAGCTACAATTGTAAAATGCTGAAAAAAGCACAAAAGACGCTAATAACCGATTAGCGATCATACCTAGTGGCTTCCTACAGTCAGCCTGGCTCTGATACCAAGCTTGTCACGACCGGTTTTTCAGTAAAATAATTTATTGAGAGACCAATCCCTTTTACGGACCAGTAAGGAAGAATTCCTTCTCACTGGTAGACAATATCTTGGTCACAGAAGAGAAATACCAGGGGTACTGAAATATAATACAAGGTTGAGCGGAGACTGCCCAACAACCTATTACAAGCACGCCGATAAAACAAGACGGCGGATAGGGTGGCATACTACTAACTTACGATAATAACGGTGGTGGAAATATCACCGCGAAGCGAGGGATATGACTCCTGAAGACTACAGCTCTTCGAGCGTCGGAGTGAGGCTCGAGGAGACTTATTGCGGGTGGCGGAAGCGTATATAATACAAGTGACCAATATCCGGGATCGCGCAGGACTGACTGGGACTCCTCCAGGCGTCGGACGCGCTATCAAACTCTTCATCCAAGAGATCGCCCTCGTCAACATCTGGCCAAATCAACAAGCCAGGTGAGTACTATGAAAGTACTCGCAAGACAGTTCGGACATAAGATATAACAAATGTAAACATGAAGCATATGAACAATTTATCCAGTGCGATCAGACATAGAGATAATAAATACTGGGTGCCAAGCGAGGGTCTGAATGACGCCTCGAGCGGAAACTGTAGAATAGTAATGCTGGTGCCAAACGAGTGTCTGAAAGACTCCTCGAGAGGAAACTGTGAGAATAATAATACTGGTGCCAAACGAGTGTCTGAAAGACTCGTCGAGAGGAAAATGCAAGAATAATAATAATGCCACAGTCGGACGTCTGAGCAACATCACATAAAGGGCTTATAACAGAAAACAAAAGACGAACATGCCACAGTCGGACGTCTGAGCGACATCACATAAAGGGCTTACATTTAAAGTAAGGAACAAGAGACACACCGCAGTCGGACGTCTGAGCGACGTCACATAAAGGGCTTAATTGCAGTTCAATAATTTAATAGTTCGGGAGCATAAATTATCACAAGTATGAGACGAATAAAATTAGTTAGTCCATCCATAGGAATAATAATTAAACTGGATTTACCACTTGAGCTTGTTCACCGGGGACAAGTTTTCCACGCTGATAGATATGGAAATACTGATTTCACTACTTGATCATGGATACGATGATTTGGATGGAATTGACTCTGCAGAGCTTGTACTTAACCACAGCCAACGGATTTCAGTAGTCATAGGGACTAGTTCTGTCTACGGTGTTTTAGAAGAAACACGTCTAACCAGTACGCACCCAATTCAACCTTCCGAAGCCAGGGACCACCCTCGGCAACGTTCAAGAAAAACCTTGAGATGGGGAGGCTACAACCTCGCGTAGCATGGGATCAAATTTCTATACGCGCGCTCTAAGGGGGTGCCCCCCCTCTCGGTCCCAACCGGAAACACCCATGCCCCCTGACCGGATGACTGGCTTTAATCCTGGGCCAAGGTACCATCATCCCGGCCTCTCTATTTGGTGTGTACACGGAAAGAGGTTACCAACTTACTAAACCGCATCCTGGCAAATGAAACATGTGGTAGCACGAAAAGGGGAAAGGACGATAACGTGACTCCGTCCACGTTAACATCAGAAATAGTCGGATGACGCAAGGCTGGTATGCTACAACAGTACCACCTTGCTGCCCTTCATGTCACCACATGATTAGGCCATCTCTCATCAGAGATCATCGCAACTATGTAACATGCAGGGGAAAAGAACGATAACGTGACTCCGTCCACGTTAACGTCGGAGAAAGTCAGATGACACAAGGCTGGTATGCTACAACAGTACCACCTTGCTGCCCTTCATGTCACCACATGATTTGGCCATCTCTCATCAGGGATCATCGCAACTTTGGAACACGCGGGTAGTTGCCTTACAAGCAACGAGGTATTTACCGACACTCATATGCCACGCACAAAACTTTCAAGCAAACATGCAAACACTTATCATATCAAATGTTCAAACATGCTTGCCTGGTTCGGAGAAGTCGGAGTCTAGCTCGGCGAAGTTCGCGGCTCCGTCACCTCTTCCGGAACCTACGGCAATCACGAAAACGGGCACTAACGTGAAAACCAACGCGTGCACAGAAACTCTAACAAATATTTTTCAAATAAATCCCATAAAAAACTAGACAAAATTTTAAGATTGTCAGAAAAAGAATCACTCAAAAATCCCTTTTTATTAAAAAGTTATAAAGGTTTCTGCCCAGGGACTTATCTGTAATGAAACAGAAAAGTTCCAGGGTTTTAACTGAGAAAACAGAAAACGCTTCGGAAAGAAATGCGCTAGCTAAAGGAAGAAAACGTATTTTGCCTGAAGGCGCCAACAGAAAACGGTTCGCGAAAGAATAGAACAGAGGCTGACAGGCGGGGTCCACATGTTAGGTTTGAAAAACTCGCCGGCGCCCGAAGACTGCGGTGGACGCCGGCGTCGAACCACGGCGAGTTAGGAGGATAGGAGGGTACCAAGAGCTTCAGCGTCTTCTTCCGCGTCGGTGGGTGCTGGACTCGACCAACGGGGAGCACTACGTCGACGGCGACACTATCTCCGGCGGACGGCGGCTCGGGTGATGATGGGGAACTCCGGTGGAGGGCTGCAAACTTCGAATTGAAGCGCGGGTCAGAAAGAGAGGTGCATAGTGAAGCTACTGGCAAGAGAAGGGAGGCGGAGGTGCACACACGGGGGCGAATTGAGCTGGATCCCGTGGCGGGTCGCGGCGGCCGGAGTCGAGGAAGGAGACCTCCTCGGGGCTCTTCCAGTGGCTAGGCGTGCTCTAGGTGGAGTGCAGGGATGGTGGGTGCTCGAGTTGAAGCTCGGGGCCTCTATTTATAGGCGGATCGACGGGGTGGCCGTGAACGGAGAATCTCCGGCGAGCGATTACGGCGATGCAGTGGATTGGCAGGAGGTTTGAGTGGCCGGGCAGCATCAGTGGAGGTTACTGGAGTCATTCCACAGCTAAACGGAGTTGGTCTTGGCGTAATGGCGTCGGTCCATGGTGAGGTGACCGCACGGGCTCGACGGCGGCAGAGAGTGCGCTCCGCGCCCTGCGGTTCACGACGAGAGCGGCAGTGCGTTCGGGGGAGTGGAAGGCCACGCGGCGAGCTCCGGTGGCTTGGGCGGCGCTGGGTGGCGCCGTCAGCGCCGTGCCTCCCGCTGGTGGCCGCAAAGCCGCCGCTGGCGTCGGTCACGGGGCGGCGCACCTTCTACTGCTCGTCGCCGACGTCCGCAAGGTGCCAGGCGTTCGTGCGGTGCAGGAACAAGGGGGAGGGGACGAGGAGCAAGGCGACACAGTGGCACTGGCGAGATCGACAACCATCTCTGAAGAAAACGACAGTAAGCCACTGAACTGTTCTCTGAATTTCTGAACCTGAATTTGACAGTGCACTGCAGGTGCTCGACAGAATGATTTGGCTATGAGATAAATTTTTCTGGAGCTGTAACTTGGTGAGGTGACTACTCAATGCACCCAGAGGCTGCCTGAATTTTCTTGGAATTTTTGGAGAAGGATTTGAATGAATTTCACCAAATTTGACAAATCTGGTCCAAACTTGCAGCAAGTGTAGTTTGAAAATTTTGAAATGAAGACCAGTGGATCTTCATGGGTCTTGGTTGAGGGTTCAAAGGACTAGGGAGGAGAGTTGGTTTGGGGGCAAAAAGCAAAACAGAAAGTAGAGTTCCTTTGTAAATCACCAATGGATAGAATAGGAGACAGAAATTTATTTGAATAAGATTTAGATGGAAAATAAACATAGGGGAGGTTCAACTTGCTGGATTTGATGCCAAACATGATCCAAAAGATGAGGGGAGGGTTAGGAGAGAGTATTTGCACTAAGGCCATGGTAAGAGGGAAATGTTGAAAGTGGTAGAGGATTATTCCAAAAGCCATAGTGCAAATTTCAAAGGGATTTTAGAAAGGCATTCTTCCAAGTGAAAAATATTTGTCTTGAGTCCAAATGAAAAGTAAGAACCTCCAAGACCAAAGACAGATCTTGGGTGAATCCAAATAAAACTTTTGCCATAACAAAATATTTGAAAGGGAGAGTTCTTTTGAAGAAAAAAAAACTAGATCACCTCCCTCAAGTCAAATAAAATCTTTTGATAAATCCAAATAAAAACTTGGGTGTCACAAATCCCGAACCAAAATTTCCTCCGCCATAACCCGGCCCATGAGAGCCAGAGCCCGAACCGCCTCCTGATCCATGATCATACCGGAAAGAGTCAGAATTTTTGAACTCTTGCATGATATAACAATCTTTCCAGAGGTGTGTAGATGGTTCCTCCTTCGTCCCATGCTTTGGACAGGGCTGGTTCAACAGATACGACAAACGGTTCGGATTAGGATTCGGCATTCCATTCCACCGGGGCGGTTTACCCTTACGCCGCTGGCCCTTGTCGTGCGTATTAGTGTTAGCCACAAAGTCTAAACCGTGGTCCGCTTTACGCTTGCCACTGTTTCCATGACCTGCCGGGTTGTGGTGCTGCCCCTTGGCGTTGCCGCTCTTCTTTCCCTTCCCTGTCTTGTCATCGTCAGACTCAGGATCCTTGGTACTATCAGAGTCAGCATACTTCACCAGTGCAGCCATGAGGGTTCCCATGTCATTACAATGACGTTTGAGCCGTCCCAACTTCAACTTCAAGGGCTGGAACCAGCAATTGCCTTCCAATGTTAAAACTGCGGTGTCAGCGTTGATGCGGTCTGATGAATGCAAAATCTCTGAAACCCGGCGCACCCAATAGGTTGTTGACTCTCCTTCCTCCTGGACACAGGCAGCTAAGCCCACAATTGACATGGGCTGCTTGCATGTATCCTTGAAATTCTGAACAAACCGGGCTCTCAACTCAGTCCATGACCTGATAGAATTAGCCGGTATACTCTTTAGCCAAGTGCGGGCCGTTCCTTCTAGCATCATGGTGAAGTACTTCGCACATGCCGCATCATCCTTGTCCAGCATCTCCATGGCCATCTCATAGCTTTCAATCCATGTTTAAGGCGATAAATCAGCGGTGTAATTCGGCACCTTGCACGGGCCCTTGAAATCTTTGGGCAGGCGCACATTGCGCAACGCCGGGACAAGACATGGCACTCCCAAGGAACTAGAGGTAACTCATGGTTCCACCGATGTGGTTGGATGAATCGGAGTAAGCTGACGGGCCTCATGCTGCGCTGCTAACTCGGCCTCTCTCCGTGCCCGAGCCCGGTCCACCACATCCTGAGCATCACCGGCACCACCCGCCGGGTTATGGCCACGGGGCGGATCACGGTTCCGTGCATTGCTTGACACTGCCGGTTCATCCATACGCCTGTTGTAACTCCGGCTTGGACGGGGAGTGGAATGAATCCGATCGCGACTATATGAATAAGCCTCCTGTTGAATCAAGGCTGTCTGAAGAAGCTCCTTAACCCGACGCGTCTCGACCGCTGCTGGAGAATCGCCTTCGATCGGGATGGCCGCCAGCCGTGAAGCAGCATCAACAATGTTGTCGATTGGGTTACAATAATGACCCGGTGGTGTGGGGACATGAGGTACCACAACGTTGTTCTGACGAGGCGGATACACCAAACGTGGCTGAACCGACGCCCCTGCTCCGGGTGCCTCTGCCCGGTTTACCACCGGCGGATTACTGGTTCCTGCCCCTGGGGTGTTAAAGAGATTTCTAGCGTTGTAAACCGGCGGCAGGTGAGATCGGTGCCTCCTCTTCAGGACTTTGTTTGACGCACTCTAATACAGCATAATCCGGTAAGCTTGTGCATCCAAAGCGGCCCGCTCCGCGGCTATCCTGGTATCCTCAGCTGCTAAGTCGGCTTTTGCCTGGGTGATCTGATCTTTCACTTTCGCGACTTCCGCATTGTGTGCATCCTGATCCGCCGGGTTAACCTCCGCCATCAGCATTGCCAACACATCAAACAAATCAGATAGAACCTGAGCTGGCGGTCGCACAGGGCCTCCTGCCCCAGCCGCTGCCGCTGCTGCTGACCCGGAAATCATCGCCGCTGCGGTTGAAGAGTGGAGCGCTGGTTGCGTGCCGGCCTTGAAGATCGCCACCCAGTTTTACAGATCGAAGGGATCCGGAATACTGTCGCCATCGGAACAGCCCCCAATCCGGCCATCTTGTAACAGATATAACGACTCGGTCTCTCCAGTCGATGACTCGTCGCCGGAATAAACGACGGTCTTACCACCAAATTCCGATCTATCCTCAGATTCACCTCCATGGATAACTCCCACGAAGGCACGCTTCATGACAGGCTTGACCCGGGCAGATCTCGCACGCTGAGCCATTTCGACGAGGTCGATGCAGATGTCCGGCTCAGGGCCCGGTTCACCGATCTTGCCAATGAAAACGTGTATGCCACCAAAGGGGACCCGGTACCTGTACTCGATTGAGCCGGCCTCGGGGCCCCAGCCTGCATCGTCGATGTAGAGCTTGCCGCGACGACTCATGGTCATCCGGCCCACAACGTAACCCTTGAGTCCTTCGAAGCTGCCCTCCAAGAACTTGAATCCATCGTGCGATAGCCCCACGGTGGGCGCCAACTGTCGTGGTTTTGTCACGGCAGATGTCCTAGAGAAAGGACTTAGTCGTGGAGCCATCGCTATGGGTTAATTTAAAGGGGTTAAAGCGGATAAGGGACGCAAGAGAGTTTTATACTAGTTCGGCCCCTTCGATGAAGGTAAAAGCCTACGTCTAGTTGTGATGGAATTGATGGGGTTTCAATGACCAAGGAGCGAATACGCTTTACCTGAGTCTCGAGTTGTTGCTTGTTGTCCCTGAACCGCTGCCGGGTCGTCCCATTTTATACACGAGTTGACGCCCGTCGGTTTACAGACTCCAAGGCCGGCTCATAATCGTGTCCGGCTCGGTCTCTCTTACGCATATCTTACAACACAAGTTTACATCTCAATGCCGGTATGTGTCTACATGCCTTAAACCGGCTTTGGGCCCTGGGCCTCCATGAAGCGTCACCGTCTGTCTTCATGAGCTTCAGATACAGATGAACTACTTATGAAGTTAACCCGGCCTCTCCTGGCCGGTTTATGCCCAGTGGTAATATCCGCAACAAGTCTGGACAGGCCAAGCCAGAAGTGCCAAAGGTCAGGAAAGAGTTGCTAGTGCACAAAACTAAATCACAGCCGGGATGCTCACTCGGCATATCACATTGGCAAGAAAGAAAGCTGAAGCGGCTCAGGCCCAAAGATCTATAGAAGAGGAATATGACCTGGGTTCCTAAGGGAAATCCTCGAGTCAAGAGCGGCATCACATCTCGTGTTGTGAAGCCGGCAGGAGTAAAGGAGGACGAGTGTGAAGCCGGCAAGCGGAGTTGGCGGTTTTTATCTCACTATGGGAGATTCCAAATGGTGCATCGTCCATGTTCTTCGACCGTTCCATCAAAGCCAGCGTCCCGGAGCTTATCCCCAGCTGAAACATCTGAATTATTTCGGTTATTCACACTTTGGTGGACGGGTTATCCAGGTCCTATGAGATAAGATGTTTGGCCGATATTTGCATATCTCCCTAAGAGTACATTGTGTTGACAAAGCTGGCATCTGGCTAATCATGTTCATTGTGGTGTATGTCATATTCCCAAAGCCAATTCTTAGTTTTGCCAACACTGAAAGGCCGACTAATTATTGGGCCACTATACGAGGGTCTAGTGCAACAAAAGTTGTCGACTCCTGTTGTTGGTTTATTGCAGGATCCGGAGAAAGTGAGTCACCGAAATGAACAAAGGTCTGTTGACTCGGGGAGCGAGGCAATGTTGACTCAGGAGACCGAAGATCAGGCCGAATATGCTTTGATATTCATGCTACAGGACTTCTAGTCACTACAGGGTTGCATGCATAGAGGTTCACAATGATTCGTTGCCAACTGTCCAACAGATGTCATCTTTATATGCATCGATGAATCACACAAATGTTGAACTTGTTGACTCGCCAAACGCGTTAGTGCAATACACATCTGGTTATTACAACCGATGCTTTGTGTGGTCGACTTGTGTAGGGCAAGTTCACAACCAACTTACTATTAAAGTCGGTCCAAGAGGAGTTACAGCCGACTCTAGGGTTGACTCGGCCACTGACGGATCTAGTGCGAGTCATATGGCCGGCTGGAGAAAATATCTCTTATCTGCAGGATCCAAATTCTGAGACAGACGTTGTTCGGCGGAGGCTTGACGGAGCATTTTGATCAATAATGAGTTGAGTCACAGAATAGTTGATGGTTCCTTTGAGGAGCATGGACATAATTATTCGACAGCTGGTATCGCCGAACGGTTCTCCTATCCCCATGGATTATTTGGATAAAGGCCCAGTCAGGATTGACATGAGAAACTTACCTGAAGGCATTCGTGACATCTGTTATCTGAAGAGGCTCTACCCAAGCAACAACAACCCTGAGCATATGGCCGATAAAAAATTATCGTCCTCAGCATGCATAGCCGATGGAGTGTTGACATCGTGCTTAAAAGAAATATTTTCTGGCACGCTAGCTCAGCCAGAAAACAGGGGGGCATGTGTTGACGCTCAAAAGTGGCACGATCATAAACCAGCATGCCGGGGAGAAAACTGTGCCGGGGTAAAACCTTGCCGGTGTGTGAAGGCTTGCCGGCGTGGAAAGCTTGCCGGCGCAGAAAGCTCGTTCATGTGTGGAAGCTTGCCGGTGTGAAATCTTGCCGGGGGAGAAACCTTGCCGGGGAGGAATCCTTGCCGGGGTAGAAACCTTGCCGGGGTGAAACCTTGTCGGTGTGAAAGCTTGCCGGGTAGAAACCTTGCCGGTGTGGAAAGCTTACCCGGGTTGAAAGCTTGCCGGGGTGGAGGCTGTGATAATCAATCGGACGAGAAGTTGAAGATGGGATCAAAAGGTTATCCAAATGACCTTGGATGGAAAAGTGTTCTACATGGAAGTTGTGCGTCTTGTCAAAACGATCGATTTTGATATAAAGATCGTCCCAATCCGAGGTCGTATGCAAAAGTTAGATCCCGCACAGCGCGACCCTCCAGTGAGCAAAATATGACGCCCGGAACCACACATGTGGGTATGTGTGATGAGCTGCGTGAATAATTAGCTGTTTTGCGCGAGCGATTTGACCATCGAGATGACATCTTATGAAAAAAAGTTCAACATGAAAGTTGTTCGTATCATCGAAGCGGTCAAGATTGCTTTTGGACTCGTTTCCATCCGAGGTCGTTTACCACCACAAAAAAGACCTACAAGGTGCAGCCAGTTTAAACCGAACAGTTTTGGAAAGTTCGGATAAAACCAATCCGAATTTGACTAGGGTTTTGGACGTGAATCCAAGCCTTTTCCTTGCACGGGAAGTCCAGCCGCCTTTTATATACCTAAGGGGTGACGGCCGATTGAACAACACACAATCGAACAAACACATCTACTACTTTTTCGTGTTCATCTACTTTTTATCTCTCCCTTGTATCTTTCTTCTCGTTCTTCGCTAGTTCTTCATGCTGGAGGGCTGCGGATCCACAAGGCTCTAGGGGCGAGTGAATCAACCTAGGGCAGCCCATAGCCGCCGCAATCCCTGACGGGGTCCCTCCCGGGTGCGCGGGGTTTCGGGTCTGCAAAAGCGCCCGCCGACTGTCTTCCGTATCGCGCTGTCGGTCGGGTCTCCTTTGACGTGAGCTGCGGTGCATCACCCCCGGCGTCGAGGGCACACGTGACGTGTTCATGTGCGAACACCTGGATACTAGGTTAAACATATTTACACAGACAGAACAAGTCAAGTTCATACCAGTTTCTCTTTGCCATGACCAGCTCATCGAATATCGTCATTATTGCCTTTCACTTGCACGACCGAATGATATGAAAATAATAATAGTGCAAGAGTGCCGTGGACTAAGCTGGAATCTGCAAAACATTTTATTCAAAAGGAGAAGACAAGGTAAAATGGGCTCTTTATGAGTTCAACAGTTATTCATATGAGAGCCACTCAACATTTTCATCGTGGTCCTCTCCTCAGTAAGACTCTAATAAAAAGAAAAGAAATTCAGAGAAACACATTAAAATATTTTGGAGTTTTTGATTTTCTTCAACAAGAAAATAAAAAGCAAAAACGAGAAAAACTATTTACACGGGAAACCTCCCAACAAGCAAAAGAAGAACAAGGAAATATTTTTGGGTTTTCTTTTTAATACTACTACTAAACATGCATAGAAAGTAAATTACTACAACTAATTTTTTTTAGTTTTTCTAAAGTTTTTCAAACACACAAGAAGAAAGCAAGAAAATAAATCTAAGCATGGATGATACAATGAAAAAGCGTGAGCACTGATAATTAGAATGATATGTAGACATGGATGTAATATCGGTGAGAAACACGTACTCCCCCAAGCTTGGGCTTTTGGCCTAAGTTCGTTGTCGATCAGTAGCCTGGAGGGTAGTAGGGATCCTGAGGAGCGGGCATCCACACATCCCACTGCTGAGGTCCCTGAGCAGCCTCTACAGGCATAATCCGGTATCCACCCCTAGCAACAGAATCAAACAAAGCAGGTGCAGGCAAGGGGATAACATCACGAGTATCAACGCTATAGACTAGGTTATAAGGAATGGCAATATCAGGACGATCATGTGCAAGAAAGTGATGGTGATCCATGGCCGCTCGGTCCAGGTAAACCTTGGTCAGAGGGTAATCATGAGGGCGTATCTCAACCTTGAAGTGAGCCACCAACCGAGTAGCAAAAATCCCACCATGTATTTTTCCCTGAGATTTATTAAGATGGAGGCGACGAGCCACAATAGCTCCCAAGCTATAAGTGTTGTCGCCCGTAAGTGCACGACGTAGAATAGCAAGGTCTGGTGAACTAAGTGCACCCACCTTCTCCCTAGCAAGCAAGCATTTGGTAATGAAGAGTGCAAAGTAAGGGACAACAGGAAAATGTAAGCCACCGGCAGTGATGGCTGACACTCTTCTCTCATCACCCACTGTCAAAGTGTGACAGAAGGCCTCAAACTCAGCCGGCCTAGGCTTAACCAAGCTCCCATCAAATGGGATCATGCATATGTTACAAAACTCAGTAAGTGGTATCTGATGGTTTTCAGCATATAAATCAAAGCTCACCTCAGGAGGATTATTTCTAGGCAGGAAAGTAAAACTTTCAACAAAGTTATTTGTGAGGATTTGGTGCTGGTCACACTCATCTGCGATGAATTCGGTGAGGCCAGCGTTGGCAATAAATTGCATGAACTCCTCATGAATTCCAACCTCTTGCGTGAACGGGGTGCGCGGTCATTCGCACGGCCGTACCTCCGCCAACCTCCAAGGGTGGAGATCACTGTCAGTAGACTCCCCAATAACACCCTTGGAGTTCTTTTTAGAGCCAAATTTCCTGAAGATATTCATGTCCGCGTACTATTTTTCCTATGAACAAAAATCTGAATTTTAGTTCACAAAATTTTCTCAACAAAACTTCACAAAATTAATAGAAATAACTCATAGGGATACATAAAGGCCATAGCAAGCATTCAAACTACTTAGAACACTAAGAATTGAACATGCAAGCACATCTACAGCAGCACCAAGAGGAGCTATTTATTTAAGGTATAAACCACTAAAACAAAAACTAATTGGACAAATGGTGGAGTCACATACCAAGCAAGAATCCACCGAAACAGTTTTGGAAATAGAGCTTCTAGCAAAGAGATCGAAATCCACGGGTTTGAGCTCAAGAAAACGGGAGAGAGAGCAATGGGGATTTTGTCTGGAGGTAAGTGATGATGTGGGATGAAGAGGTAAGTGAGGGGGCCCACGTGGGGACCACAACCCACCAGGGCACGCCTGGGGGGTTCTGGCGCGCCCAGGTGGGTTGTGCTCACCTAGTGCACCTCCCTCTGATATTATTTGCACCAGAAATTCTTAAATATTCAGAAAAAATCGTATTAAGTTTTCAGGGCATTCTGAGAACTTTTATTTTTGGGTCATTTTTTATTGCACGGAAAATTCAGAAAACAGATAAAACAAGGCATTTTATTTGATTTAACTAATAAAAATAGAGAATAAAAAGTAGGTACAGAAGGTAGTGCTTACTAAATTCATCAACTTCACACCGCTAAAAAATTATTCATTAATAAGGTTGATCAGGTCTTATTAACAACCACTTTCGATTAGCATGAAACCGAAGAACTTTTATAAATCACTAAGTTACCTCAATGGGGATTTGCATCTCCCCAACAATAAGCATTTCATATTTCTTTTTGACAGTAGGTAGAGGTATTTGAAAACTTCCAATAGTGATTGTCGGAGATTTTTCAATAACATTAATACCATTCACTTGGAATTGTTTCTTCGGAAAGTGCACTGTATGCTCATTACCATTGATATGAAAAGTGACCTTGCTTTTATTGCAATCAATAACAGCCCCTGCAGTATTCAAGAAGGGTCTACCAAGGATAATCGACATGTTGTCATCCTCGGCATCTCAAGTATAACAAAGTCATTCAAAATAGTAACATCAGCAACAACAACAACGGGCACATCCTCACAGATACCGATAGGTATGGCAGTTGATTTGTCAGCCATTTGCAAAGATATTTCAGTAGGTGTGAGTTTATTCAAGTCAAGTCTTTTGTATAAAGAGAAAGGCATAACACTAACACCATCTCCTAAATCACACAAAGCAGTTTTCACACAATTCTTTTTGATGGAGCAAGGTATAGTTGGTATTCCCGGATCTCCAAGTTTTTTAGGCACTCCATCTTTGAAAGTGTAATTAGCAAGCATAGTGGAGATTACAGTTTCTGGTATTTTTCTCTTATTTTTGATGATGTGTTTCATATACTTTGCATAAGGTGACATTTTCAACATATCAGTCAAGCGAGTACGCAAAAAGACTAGCCTTAACATTTCAGCAAAGCGTTCAAATTATTCATCATCATTCATTTTAGTTGACTTGGGTGGAAAAGGCATAGGTTTTTGAACCCACGGTTCTCTTTCTTTACCGTGTTTTCTAGCAATGAAGTCTCTTTTATCATACCTTTTATTCTTAGGTTGTGGGTTATCAGATCAACAGGTGGTTCTATCTCAACATCATTATCTGGTTCTTTTTCATTATATGGCTGAGTGTCTTCTTGAACCTCATCATTATATTTTTCAGTATCACTAGGTGGATGTTCATTTCCAGATTGAATTTCAGCATCAGAGATAGAAGTTTCATTTTCATTATCAGGAGGTTTTTATATTTCAGGTTCACTAGAAGTGTGCACAGTCCTATCATTTTTCTTCTTCTTTTTCTTTCTAGAAGGACTAGGTGCACTAGTGTTATTTCTTTGTGAGTCTTGTTCAATTCCTTTTGGGTGTCCCTCGGGATAAAGTGGTTCCTGAGTCATTTTACCTCCTCTAGTTGCAACTCTAACAGCAAAGTCATGCATATTATGATTCATTTCATCAAGTAACTCTCTTTGATATTTAGCAACTTGTTCTAGTTGAGTTTACCATAGAAGCATGTTTTCCAACACCTCTAATGTCATTTGATATTCTAAATAAAAAGTCACTCAAGCGAGCAATCATATCAGAATTATATTTCAATTGTTTCATAACATTTGCATTGAAGTGATCTTGCTTTCTAATATAGTTTTCGAACTCATAAAGGCATTGACTACGATGCATATTGTGAGGATTATCATTTTCATTGAACTTGATTAGAGAATTTACCTCTACCACCCTAGGCCTTGGTGGTTTATTAAGCTCATGAATTTCTTCAATGGGAGGTAACTTTTTAACATCCTCAGCTTTAATACCTTTTTCCTTCATAGATTTCTTTGCCTCTTGCATATCTTCGGGATTGAGATATAATATACCCCTCTTCTTCGGAGTGGGTTTAGGCAGGGGTTCAGGAAGAGTCCAATCATCATAATTTTTCAATATGTTATTCAATAATTCTTTAGCTTGAGCAATAGTTTGTTCCCTGAAAACACAACCAGCACAACTATCTAGGAAGTCCCTAGAAGCATCGGTTAGTCCATTATGGAAGATATAAAGTATTTCATTTTTCTTAAGAGGATGATCAGGCAAAGCATTAAGTAACTGGCAAAGCCTCCCCCAAGCTTGTGGGAGACTCTCTTCTTTAGTTTGCACAAAGTTAAATATTTCCTGTAAGGCAGCTTGTTTCTTATGAGCAGGAAAATAATTTTCAGAGAAGTAGTAAATCATATCCTGGGGACTACGCACACAACCAGGAGCAAGAGTATTGTACCAAGCTTTAGCATCACCCTTTAATGAGAAAGGAAATAATTTGAGAATAAAGTAATAGCGAGTTTTCTCATCATGAGTAAAAAGGGTGGCTATATCATTCAACTTAGTAAGATGTGCCACAACAGTTTCAGTTTCATAACCATGGAAAGGATCAGATTCCACCAAAGTAATTAACTCTGGGTCAACAGAGAATTCATAATCCTTGTCATCAATAAAGATAGGCGAAGTAGAAAACTTAGGATCACATTTCATTCTAGCTTCAGAGATTTTTCTTTATACTTTTTTAGTAATTTCTCTAGATCATCTCTACCATTGCAAGCAAGAATATCTCTAGTTGCTTCCTCACTCATAACATAACCTTCCGGTAACTTAGGCAATTCATATCTAGCAAGGCTAGTTCTAGCAGGTGTTTCAGGAGTTTCAGTTTCAAGCTCATCATCAGATTCAACAACATCATGTTGTATAAATCTAGCAATTTGTTCATCAAGAAAATCACCAAGTGGCACATCATCATTATCAAGCAAGGTACTAGCATCATCATAAGCATTATCCATGGCAGAAGTAGCATCATCAATAAATTGCGACATATTAGAATTGATAGCATGTGGTAGTGTTGCAGGTTTACTCATAACAGAAGGTGAATCTAAAGTAGAACTGGATGGCAGTTCCTTACCTCCCCTCGTCTTTGAGGGAATATCTTAGTCTTTGGATCCTTCAGATTCTTCATAGTGATAAATTGATAATAATCCCAAGTGACTCAACAAATATACCTATGCTCCCCGGCAACGGCGCCAGAAAAAGGTCTTGATAACCCACAAGTATAGGGGATCGCAACAGTTTTCGAGGGTAGAGTATTCAACCCAAATTTATAGATTCGACACAAGGGGAGCAAAAGAATATTTGAAAGTATTAGCAGCTGAGTTGTCAATTCAACCACACCTAGAGATTAATTATCTGCAGCAAAGTGATCAGTAGCAAAGTAGTTTGACAATTTTGATAGTAGTGACAGCAGCAACGGTAACAGTAACAGTGATAGCAGTGATTTTGTAGCAAGTGTAGCAGTGATGATAGCAGTAATAACGCAGCAAGATCAATAAGGATAAATTCGTAGGCATTGGATCGGTGACTTGTTGGATGATATTCATCATGTGACAGTTATAACCTAGGGCGATACGGCACTAGCTCCAGTTCATCGATATAATGTAGGCATGTATTCCGTAAATAGTCATACGTGCTTTATTAAAAGAACTTGCATGACATCTTTTGTCCTACCCTCCCGTGGCAGCGGAGTCCATATTGGAAACTAAGGGATATTAAGGCCTCCTTTTAATAGAGAACCGGAACAAAGCATTAACACATAGTGAATACATGAACTCCTCAAACTACGGTCATCACCGGGAGTGGGCCCGGTTGTTGTCACTCCGGGGTTGCCGGATCATAATACGTAGTAGGTGACTATAACTTATAAGGTCGGATCTAAAACATGGATATAATGATGAATTCATGAATGGTTCAGATCTGAGTTCATGGCACCCGAGCCCAAAGTGACAAGCATTAAGCATAGCAAAGTCATAGCAACATCAATCCAAGAACATAGTGGATAATAGGGATCAAGCCCTAACAGAACTAACTCGATTACATGATGAATCTCATCCAACTCCTCACTGACCAGCGAGCCTACGAAGGAATTACTCACTCCCGGTGGGGAGCATCATGGAATTGGCGATGGAGATTGGTTGGTGATGACGAAGAACGAAGATCCCCCTCTCCGGAGCCCCAAACGGACTCCAGATCTGTCCTCCCGAGGAAGAACCGGGCTTGGCGGCGGCTCCGTCTCGTGGATCTCGATAATTCTTTCTCCCTGATTTTTTTCTGGAATAATGTGATTTTATTTTATCAGGGGGGTCATCAGCGGATCTACCAGGTGGGTACAACCCACCTAGGCGCGCCAGGAGAGGGGGCGCGCCTTGGTGGGTTGTGCCCAGCCAGGGGCCCCTCTCTGGTGGGTCTTGGCTCCAGAAATTCTTATTATTGCTATAAAAATCCTCGCAAAGTTTCGTTCCATTCCGAGAACTTTTATTTCTGCACAAAAACAACACCATGGTAGTTCTGCTAAAAATAGCGTCAGTCCGGGGTTAGGTTCATTCGAATCATGCAAATTAGAGTCCAAAACAAGAGGAAAACATGAGAAAAAGTAGATACGTTGGAGACGTATCACATTGTTGGGGGATTGAATGAACAGTTCCCGGTGGGGGTTGGATGAACAGGACCCCGTGGTAGTAGAGGCCGTTGCCGCTGGATGAATAGGACCCCGATCGATCGAGCCGGTTGGGGGTGGATGAACAGGACCCTGTGGAGGGCTGGATGAACAGCAGCCGGTGGAGGGCTGGTTGAACAATAGCCCATGGAGGGGTCGTTGAACAGGACCTCGTGGAGAGGGCTGGTTGAACAGTAGTCGGTGGAGGCTGGATGAACAGGAGTGAAAGCACAAGTGCTCCCTGGGTGATTTTGGTAATTAATATCAACATATCTCTTGTTGGACTAACACTTTTATCTAGTATATTTCAGATGAGTTCAACAGTGGAGTGGCATGGACAAGAGGATGTCGAACCCCTTCAAGATGCTAAGGACAGAAGATTGGCAAAAGCTCAAAAGCTCAAGACTCTACATTTTCATTTTAGTGATCGAAGATCACATTGAGTCCATAGGAAAAGGCAATACTATTAAAAGGGGATGAGGTGTTGCTGAAGGAAATATGCCCTAGAGGCAATAATAAAGTATTATATATTTCCTTATATAATCATAAATGTTTATTATTCATGCTAGAATTGTATTAACCGGAAACATAATACATGTGTGAATACATAGACAAACAGAGTGTCACTAGTATGCCTCTACTTGACTAGCTCGTTAATCAAAGATGGTTATGTTTCCTAGCCATAGACATGAGTTGTCATTTCATTAACGGGATCACCTCATTAGGAGAATGACGTGATTGACTTGACCCATTACGTTAGCTTAGCACCCGATCGTTTAGTATGTTGCTATTGCTTTCTTCATGACTTATACATGTTCCTATGACTATGAGATTATGCAACTCCCGTTTACCCGAGGAACACTTTGTGTGCTACCAAACATCACAACGTAACTGGGTGATTATAAAGGTGCTCTACAGGTGTCTCCAAAGGTACTTGTTGGGTTGGCGTATTTCGAGATTAGGATTTGTCACTCCGATTGTCGGAGAGGTATCTCTGGGCCCACTCGGTAATGCACATCACTATAAGCCTTGCAAGCATTGTGACTAATGAGTTAGTTGCGGGATGATGTATTACGGAACGAGTAAAGAGACTTGCCGGTAACGAGATTGAACTAGGTATCGAGATACCGACGATCGAATCTCGGGCAAGTAACATACCGATGACAAAGGGAACAACGTATGTTGTTATGCGGTCTGACCGATAAAGATCTTCGTAGAATATGTGGGAGCCAATATGGGCATCCAGGTCCCGCTATTGGTTATTGACCGGAGAGGTGTCTCGGTCATGTCTACATAATTCTCGAACCCGAAGGGTCCGCACGCTTAACGTTACGATGAAAGTTTTATTGAGTTTTGATGTACCGAAGGAGTTCGGAGTCCCGGATGAGATCGGGGACATGACGAGGAGTCTCGAAATGGCCGAGACGTAAAGATCGATATATTGGACGACTATATTCGGACTTCGGAAAGGTTCCGAGTGATTCGGGTATTTTTCGGAGTACCGGAGAGTTACGGGAATTCGTATTGGGCCTTAATGGGCCATACGGGAAAGGAGAGATAGACCCCAAAGAGTGGCCGCACCCCTCCCCATGGGCTAGTCCGAATTGGACAAGGGAGGGGGGGCGCCCCCTTCCTTCTTTCTCCTTCCCCCTTCCCTTCTCCTACTCCCACAAGGAAAGGACGAGTCCTACTCCCGGTGGGAGTAGGACTCCCCCCTTTGGCGCGCCTCTCCCCTTGGCCGGCTGCCTCGCCCTTGCTCCTTTATATACGGGGGCAGGGGGGCACCCCAGAGACACAACAATTGATCTATTGATCTCTTAGCCGTGTGCGGTGCCCCCCTCCACCAAATTACACCTCGATAATACCGTTGCGGAGCTTAGGCGAAGCCCTGCGTCGGTGGAACATCATCATCGTCACCACGCCGTCGTACTGACGAAACTCTCCCTCCACACTCGGCTGGATCGGAGTTCGAGGGACGTCATCGAGCTGAACGTGTGTAGAACTCGGAGGTGCCGTGCGTTCGGTACTTGATCGGTCGGATCGTGAAGACGTACGACTACATCAACCCCGTTGTGATAACGCTTCCGCTGTCGGTCTACGAGGGTACATGGACAACACTCTCCCCTCTCGTTGCTATGCATCACCATGATCTTGCGTGTGCGTAGGAATTTTTTTGAAATTACTACGTTACCCAACAGTGGTATCAAAGCCAGGTTTTATGCGTTGATGCTATGCACGAGTAGAACACTAGTGAGTTGTGGGCGATATAAGTCATACTGCTTACCAGCATGTCATACTTTGGTTCAGCGGTATTGTGAGATGAAGCGGCCCGGACCGACATTACGCGTACGCTTACGCGAGACTGGTTTCACCGTTGCGAGCACTCGTTGCTTAAAGGTGACCGGCGGGTGTCTGTCTCTCTCACTTTAGTTGAACCGAGTGTGGCTACGCCCGGTCCTTGCGAAGATTAAAACAGCACCAACTTGACAAACTATCGTTGTGGTTTTGATGCGTAGGTAAGAACGGTTCTTGCTAAGCCCATAGCAGCCACGTAAAACTTGCAACAACAAAGTAGAGGACGTCTAACTTATTTTTGCAGGGCATGTTGTGATGTGATATGGTCAAGAGATGATGTGATATAATTTGTTGTATGAGATGATCATGTTTTGTAACCGAGTTACCGGCAACTGGCAAGAGCCATATGGTTGTCGCTTTATTTTATGAAATGCAATCGCCATGTAATTGTTTTACTTTATCACTAAGCGGTAGCGATAGTCGTAGAAGCAATAGTTGGCGAGACGACAATGATGCTACGATGGAGATCAAGGTGTCGCGCCGGTGACGATGGTGATCATGACGGTGCTTCGGAGATGGAGATCACGAGCACAGTGCTTCGGAGATGGAGATCACGAGCACAGTGCTTCGGAGATGGAGATCACAAGCACAAGATGATGATGGCCATATCATATCACTTATATTGATTGCATGTGATGTTAATCCTTTATGCATCTTATCTTGCTTTGATTGACGGTAGCATTATAAGATGATGTCTCACTAAAATTTCAAGATAAAAGTGTTCTCCCTGAGTATGCACCGTTGCGAAAGTTCTTCGTGCTGAGACACCACGTGATGATCGGGTGTGATAAGCTCTACGTTCAAATACAACGGGTGCAAAACAGTTGCACACGCGGAATACTTAGGTTAAACTTGACGAGCCTAGCATATATACAGATATGGCCTCGGAACACAGAGACCGAAAGGTCGAGCGTGAATCATATAGTAGATATGATCAACATAGTGATGTTCACCATTGAAACTACTCCATCTCACGTGATGATCGGACATGGTTTAGTTGATTTGGATCACGTAATCACTTAGATGATTAGAGGGATATCTATCTAAGTGGGAGTTCTTAAGTAATATGATTAATTGAACTTAAATTTATCATGAACTTAGTCCTGATAGTATTTTGCAAATTATGTTATAGATCAATAGCTCGCGTTGTTGCTTCCCTGTGTTTATTTTTGATATGTTCCTAGAGAAAAAATTATGTTGAAGATGTTAGTAGCAAAGATGCGGATTGGATCCGTGATCTGAGGATTATCCTCATTGCTGCACAGAAAAATTATGTCCTTGATGCACCGCTAGGTGACAGACCTATTGCAGGAGCAGATGCAGACGTTATGAACGTTTGGCTAGCTCAATATGATGACTACTTGATAGTTTAGTGCACCATGCTTAACGGCTTAGAATCGGGACTTCAAAGACGTTTTGAACGTCATGGACCATATGAGATGTTCCACGAGTTGAAGTTAATATTTCAAGCAAATACCCGAGTTGAGAGATATGAAGTCTCCAACAAGTTCTATAGCTAAAAGATGGAGGAGAATCGCTCAACTAGTGAGCATGTGCTCAGATTGTCTGGGTACTACAATCGCTTGAATCAAGTGGGAGTTTATCTTCCAGATAAAATAGTGATTGACAGAATTCTCTAGTCAGCATCACCAAGTTAGTAGAACTTCGTGATGAACTATAGTATGCAAGGGATGACGAAAGTAATTCCCGAGCTCTTCGTGATGCTGAAATCGACGAAGGTAGAAATCAAGAAAAACATCAAGTGTTGATGGTTGACGAGACCACTACAAGTGTTGATGGTTGACGAGACCACTAGTTTCAAGAAAAGGGCAAAGGGAAGAAGGGGAACTTCAAAAAGAACGGCAAGCAAGTTGCTACTCAAGTGAAGAAGCCCAAGTCTGTACCTAAGCCTGAGACTAAGTGCTTCTACTGCAAAGGGACTTGTGTCTTGGAAGCGGAACTACCCCAACTATTTGGTGGATAAGAAGGATGGCAAAGTGAACAAAGGTATATTGGATATACATGTTATTGATGTGTACTTTACTAGTGTTTATAGCAACCCCTCGGTATTTGATACTGGTTCAGTTGCTAAGAGTAGTAACTCGAAACGAGAGTTGCAGAATAAACAAAGACTAGTAAAAGGCGAGGTGACGATGTGTGTTGGAAGTAGTTCCAAGATTGATATGATCATCATCGCACACTCCCTATACTTTCGGGATTAGTGTTGAGACTAAATAAGTGTTATTTGGTGTTTACGTTGAGCACGAATATGATTTGATCATGTTTGTTGCAATACAGTTATTCATTTAAATTAGAGAATAATTGTTATTCTTTTTACATGAATAAAACCTTCTATCGTCATACACCCAATAAAATAGTTTGTTGGATCTCGATCGTAGTTATACACATATTCATAATAATGAAGCCAAAAGATGCAAAGTTAATAATGATAGTGCAACTTATTTGTGGCACTGCCGTTTAGGTCATATTGGTGTAAAGCGCATGAAGAAACTCCATACTGATTGGATTTTGGAATCACTTGATTATGAATCACTTGATGCTTGCGAACCGTGCCTCATGGGCAAGATGACTAAAACGCCGTTCTCCGGAACTATGGAGAGAGCAACAGATTTGTTGGAAGTCATACATACAGATGTATGTGGTCCAATGAATATTGAGGCTCGTGGCGGATATCGTTATTTTCTCACATTCACAGATGATTTGAGCAGGTATGGGTATATCTACTTAATGAAACATAAGTCTGAAACATTTGAAAAGTTCATATAATTTCAGAGTGAAGTGGAAAATCATCGTAACAAGAAAAATAAAGTTTCTACGATCTGATCGTAGAGAAGAGTATTTGAGTTACGAGTTTGGCCTTCAGTTAAAACAATGTGAAATAGTTTCACTACTCACGCCACCTGGAACACCACGGTGTAATGGTGTGTCCGAACGTCATAATCGTACTTTATTAGATATGGTGCGATATATGATGTATCTTACCGATCTACCACTATCGTTTTGGGGTTATGCATTAGAGACAGCTGCATTCACGTTAAATAGGGCACCATCAAAATCCGTTGAGACGACGCCTTATGAACTGAGGTTTAGCAAGAAACCAAAGTTGTCGTTTCTTAAAATTTTGGGGTTGCGATGCTTATGTGAAAAAGTTTTATCCTGATAAGCTCAAACCCAAATCGGAGAAATGTGTCTTCATAGGATACCCAAAGGAGACAGTTGGGTACACCTTCTATCACAGATCCGAAGGCAAGACATTCGTTGCTAAGAATGGATCCTTTCTAGAGAAGGAGTTTCTCTCGAAAGAAGTGAGTGGGAGGAAAGTAGAACTTGATGAGGTAACTGTACCTGCTCCCTTATTGGGAAGTAGTTCATCACAGAAATCTGTTCCTGTGACTCCTACACCAATTAGTGAGGAAGTTAATGATGATGATCATGAAACTTCAGATCAAGTTGTTACTAAACCTCGTAGGTCAACCAGAGTAAGATCCGCACCAGAGTGGTATGGTAATCCTGTTCTGGAGGTTATGTTACTAGACCATGACAAACCTACGAACTATGAGGAAGCGATGATGAGCCCAGATTCCGCAAAATGGCTTGAGGCCATGAAATCTGAGATGAGATCCATATATGAGAACAAACTATGGACTTTGATTGACTTGCCCAATGATCGGCGAGCCATTGAGATTAAATGGATCTTCAAGAGGAAGACAGACAGTGATAGTAGTGTTACTATCTACAAAGCTAGAATTGTCGCAAAGGTTTTCGACAAGTTCAAGGTGTTGACTGCGATGAGAGTTTCTCACTCATATCTATGCTTAAATCTGTCTGAATCATGTTAGCAATTGCCGCATTTTATGAAATCTGGCAAATGGATAAACAAAACTGCATTCCTTAATGGATTTATTAAAGAAGAGTTGTATATGATGCAACCAGAAGGTTTTGTCAATCCTAAAGGTGCTAACAAAATATGCAAGCTCCAGCGATCCATCTATGGACTGGTGCAAGCATCTCGGAGTTGGAATATACACTTTGATAAGTTGATCAAAGGATATAGTGTTATACAGACTTGCGGTGAAGCCTGTATTTATAAGAAAGTGAGTGGGAGCAGTACAGCATTTCTGATAAGTATATGTGAATGACATATTGTTGATCGGAAATAATGTAGAATTATTCTGCAAAGCATAAAGGAGTGTTTGAAAGGAGTTTTTCAAAAGAAAGACCTCGGTGAAGCTGCTTACATATTGAGCATCAAGATCTATAGAGATAGATCAAGACGCTTGATAAGTTTTTTCAATGAGTACATACCTTAACAAGATTTTGAAGTAGTTCAAAATAGAACAGTCAAAGAAAGAGTTCTTACCTGTGTTACAAGGTGTGAAATTGAGTAAGACTCAAAGCCCGACCACGGCAGAAGATAGAAAGAGAATGAAAGTCATTCCCTATGCCTTGGCCATAGGTTCTATAAAGTATGCCATGCTGTGTACCAGATCTATTGTATACCCTACACTGATTTTGGCAAGGGAGTACAATAGTGATCTAGGAGTAGATCACTGGACAGCGGTCAAAATTATCCTTAGTGGAATAAGGATATGTTTCTCGATTATGGAAGTGACAAAAGGTTCGTCGTAAAGGGTTACGTTGATGCAAGTTTTGACACTAAATCTAGATGACTCTAAGTCTCGGTCTAGATACATATTGAAAGTGGGAGCAATTAGCTAGAGTAGCTCCGTGCAGAGCATTGTAGACGTAGATATTTGCAAAATACTTACGGATCTGAATGTGACAGACCCGTTGACTAAAATTATCTCACAATCAAAACATGATCACTCCTTAGTACTCTTTGGGTGTTAATCACATAGCGATGTGAACTAGATTATTGACTCTAGTAAACCCTTTGAGTGTTGGTCACATAGAGATGTGAACTATGGGTGTTAATCACATGGTGATGTGAATTATTGATGTTAAATCACATGGCGATGTGAACTAGATTATTGACTCTAGTGCAAGTGGGAGACTGAAGGAAATATGCCCTAGAGGCAATAATAAAGTATTATATATTTCCTTATATCATGATAAATGTTTATTATTCATGCTAGAATTGTATTAACCGGAAACATAATACATGTGTGAATACATAGACAAACAGAGTGTCACTAGTATGCCTCTTCTTGACTAGCTCGTTAATCAAAGATGGTTATGTTTCCTAGCCATAGACATGAGTTGTCATTTCATTAACGGGATCACCTCATTAGGAGAATGACGTGATTGACTTGACCCATTATGTTAGCTTAGCACCCGATCATTTAGTATGTTGCTATTGCTTTCTTCATGACTTATACATGTTCCTATGACTATGAGATTATGCAACTCCCGTTTACCGGAGGAACACTTTGTGTGCTACCAAACGTCACAACGTAACTGGGTGATTATAAAGGTGCTCTACAGGTGTCTCCAAAGGTACTTGTTGGGTTGGCGTATTTCGAGATTAGGATTTGTCACTCCGATTGTCGGAGAGGTATCTCTGGGCCCACTCGGTAATGCACATCACTATAAGCCTTGCAAGCATTGTGACTAATGAGTTAGTTGCAGGATGATGTATTACAGAACAAGTAAAGAGACTTGCCGGTAACGAGATTGAACTAGGTATCGAGATACCGACGATCGAATCTCGGGCAAGTAACATACCGATGACAAAGGGAACAACGTATGTTGTTATGCGGTCTGACCGATAAATATCTTCGTAGAATATGTGGGAGCCAATATGGGCATCCAGGTCCCGCTATTGGTTATTGACCGGAGAGGTGTCTCGGTCATGTCTACATAGTTCTCGAACCCGAAGGGTCCGCACGCTTAACGTTACAATGACAGTTTTATTGAGTTTTGATGTACCGAAGGAGTTCGGAGTCCCGGATGAGATCGGGGACATGAGAAGGAGTCTCGAAATGGCCGAGGCGTAAAGATTGATATATTGGAAGACTATATTCGGACTTCGGAAAGGTTTCGAGTGATTCGGGTATTTTTCGGAGTTCCGGAGAGTTACCGGAATTCGTATTGGGCCTTAATGGGCCATACGGGAAAGGAGAGATAGACCCCAAAGGGTGGCCGCACCCCTCCCCATGGGCTAGTCCGAATTGGACTAGGGAGGGGGGCGCCCCCTTCCTTCTTTCTCCTTCCCCCTTCCCTTCTCCTACTCCCACAAGGAAAGGACGAGTCCTACTCCCGGTGGGAGTAGGACTCCCCCCTTTGGCGCGCCTCTCCCCTTGGCCGGCTGCCTCCCCCTTGCTCCTTTATATATGGGGGCAGGGGGGCACCCCAGAGACACACCAATTGATCTATTGATCTCTTAGCCGTGTGTGGTGCCCCCCTCCACCAAATTACACCTCGATAATACTGTTGCGGAGCTTAGGCGAAGCCCTGCGTCGGTGGAACATCATCATCGTCACCACGCCGTCGTACTGACGAAACTCTCCCTCAACACTCGGCTGGATCGGAGTTCGAGGGACGTCATCGAGCTGAACGTGTGTAGAACTCGGAGGTGCCGTGCGTTCGGTACTTGATCGGTCGGATCGTGAAGACGTAGGACTACATCAACCGCGTTGTGATAACGCTTCCGCTGTCGGTCTACGAGGGTACGTGGACAACACTCTCCCCTCTCGTTGCTATGCATCACCATGATCTTGCGTGTGCGTAGGAGTTTTTTTGAAATTACTACGTTACCCAACAGTTGCCTAATGGCTTGCTTGCTCAAAGTGCTTAGTGATATGCTCCAAAAGCCCTCAACCACTTTCTCATATCCACATATCCACATATGCTCCAAAAGCCTTCATTCGTGGGAAGAGACAAAGACCCTTCCCGCTCGATATTTGGGAAGAGCACCAAGGCCTATAAATAGGACTAGCCTCCGCAGTAGGAGGCAACTCACCTCGGACTGCATCCACTGCATCCTCACACTCACCAAGCATAATAACACCTCTCCTTAGGAGGATGTTCTTCCCTTGTACTGTTCATCCTCAGCCCAAGAGGCAATCCACCACCACCACACTGGAGTAGGGTATTACACCACATCGGTGGCCCGAACCAGTATAAACCTCGTGTCTCTTTGTGTTGCGGGTACATCGAGCTAAGCTTTGAGATCGCGGTGAGGCAGAGGGCATGATTAGGTAGGGGGAGATCTTCGGCGCACCCCAGTGTTCGAACCTCAAGGGTTTTTCCGGAACCCAAAATCCGACAAAATCCTATGGTTATGTTCTCCTAATCCATGAAATCTGAGTAAGTTTCGTTAGATCCATGTAGTGTATTGATTGTTTGAATGGTACAAGTTATAAGTGATTAGTTGTTTCATCTGTGCAAATGGTTTCTGCTAGTAATCCGACTAGGGTTAGTGTTCTTGCTAATAATTCCTAGCCAGGACTTGACAATTGATTTTGAATGATCTACATATATGTTTGTGCCATTATTTCCTTCAAGATTGTACTGTGCTTAAAAATCGAATCATAATCTCTGGATATGTATAAATAAATAGCCATAAATTCCTAATCCTACTTCACGGCATGTAAACATTGATTTGATGCCAAATTTGTTTTACTATTTGTATAGGCACGATTGACGATGTGGACCATGAGGATGAAGATGGCCATAGGAGGTACAAGAGACAAATCCTGAGGGAGCTTTATGAGGGAAAGCATAACAGGCGTTTTAGGACCTGGAACGGCGGCTATCGATGCCCATTTTGCAAACACAAGCTTCATGGCGCGTATCTAAGCGTTATGGTGCATGCAAGAGGACGGGCCGTTGGCTCCTTCAAGCAGAAGTATTCTCGCAGGGTGGCGCATGGCGCGTGCGCCGAGTACCTGGAGAAGCTTCAGGATTGTGCCGGCATGTGAGATGAGATGTGGGATCGAACTATGTACGCTTGAGTATTCTTAATGACGGTTGAACTATGTACTTATGGTTGAACTATGCTTGTGTACGTGTACGCTTATTATCTATGTCTGAGTAGGTTTAATCTATGTTTACTTGTGTCTAACCGTGGGATATGAATACAATCAGTTCGGCTGATGGAATCTACATCCGTCCTGGTTTATTGGTCCCCTTTGTAATTTGTGTTAAATATTGCCAAAAGTTTAACTGACAAAATGTTAGTGCAGGTCAGCAAAAATTATATCGTTGGATGGGTATTTGAGCATAGTGTTCAATGATATAATTTTTGGTGACATGCATAAACATTCCTTAGTTAAATATTTGGTCAAATTTTGGTACAAATTACAAAGGGGACCAATAAACCAGGACGGAGGTAGTACGTCAATCACACAGGGTTCCCAAAATTGGAACCATGTGCAATGACTTTCATTTTGCCTGTTGCGTCAATCACACACGGTTGGCTCTAGCAAACCGTTGCCTCCGAATTTTTTTGTGGGACAGAAAATCCTCACCAACCAATTCAAAAAAGAAAAAAGAAAACCCTCACCATACCCAACAACCCCCTCCGATCCCCATTCACACCTGCACATGCTCCTCCGCGTCTATGCAAGGCACCACCTATCGCGGCGGTAACCACTTAGCTCGACGCCTGCCGCCACCGCCAGGCTGCCGGCAAAGCCCACCGCATATCGCCACTTCCGCTTGCCGCCGCCTATCGCCATCGACTTTCTCGATGCTGCTCGTGGTCGACCCAGCTCCGCTCGGTTGGGGAATCTGCCGTACGGAGGGTTCTTTCTCATGGATAACAAGGTAACTAATTTAATGATATATTATCTCATCTCTTATCCCAGATCATCTGCCTCCTTTATTCACCCAGCCAAAATCGCCATGAATTCATTTTTATTCGAGCTGATTTGACGGTTTTCTTCCGTTCATAGAGTGTACAGTGCGCGGACACATCAGGACTTTGCGGCCTCCGCCAGACATTCCATCTCATCGTACCAGATGACTTGAGGATGCGCGCTGTATGTTCAGTCTCACCCTAAATAGGTTGGCATGGCCTACTTTCCTGAACATATTCTAAATATTGCTACATTTGGATAAAAGGTGCCACATGCACCATTTACATCAAAGGTTTTTTTCCTTCTTCTTTCTATATTAGGCAAATTAATGATGTATTGTTCTTTCGATTACTCTCATATTTCCATGACATCATCACTACAAAAAAAGACACATCTGTGACATTTGGGCCGAATGAATTTTTTCTGTCATGCTTATGACACTTCTATGACGATAATTATGACAAAACCCGGTATCATCATAGGTGTGGTGGGCTCCTACTTCTATGACAAAAAATCATGACGGAAAATGGGCTTTTCGTCCTGGGCGGGCCGGAGACGCAGCTGCATGACATTCTTTGGGCCGTCCATGACGGAAAAAACAGTGGTAGAAGCGAGGGCGAGGAAAATATTGGCGAGTTCCCGGTTACGGTGGGAGGTCGGGGCCGCGTGATGCGCGTTTCTCTCATACACATACGCACATGGGTGCGAGGCGTTGCGCTCTAACTGAACCCGAGCGAGGCGTTTGCCTACTGAACTCGAGCGATTGCCCTGCAGGCTATGCGTTACTGAACCCGAGCGATAGATCGATCCGTAGCTATTAACTGAACCTGATCGAGCGATTCCTTCGCAACTGCTGCTAACTGAAGCTGATCGAACCTACTGCCTCTTAATGAATAGTGAGCATTGTGATAACCCACAAGTATAGGGGATCGCACCAGTTTTCGAGGGTAGAGTATTCAACCCAAATTTATAGATTCGACACAAGGGGAGCCAAAGACTATTTGAAGGTATTAGCAGCTGAGTTGTCAATTCAACCACACCTGGAGATTAATTATTTGCAGCAAAGTGATCAGTAGCAAATTAGTTTGACAGCTTTGATAGTAGTGACAGCAGCAACGGTAACAGTAACAGTGATAGCAGTAATTTTGTAGCAAGTGTAGCAGTGATGATAGCAGTAGTAACGCAGCAAGATCAATAAGGATAAATTCATAGGCATTGGATCGGTGACTTGTTGGATGATATTCATCATGTGACAGTTATAACCTAGGGCGATACGGCACTAGCTCCAGTTCATCGATATAATGTAGGCATGTATTCCGTAAATAGTCATACGTGCTTTATTAAAAGAACTTGCATGACATCTTTTGTCCTAACCTCCCGTGGCAGCAGGGTCCATATTGGAAACTAAGGGATATTAAGGCCTCCTTTTAATAGAGAACCGGAACAAAGCATTAACAGATAGTGAATACATGAACTCCTCAAACTACGGTCATCACCGGGAGTGGGCCCGGTTGTTGTCACTCCGGGGTTGCCGGATCATAACACGTAATAGGTGACTATAACTTGCAAGATCGGATCTAAAACATGGATATAATGATGAATTCATAAACGGTTCAGATCTGAGTTCATGGCAACCGGGCCCAAAGTGAGAAGCATTAAGCATAGCAAAGTCATAGCAACATCAATCTAAGAACATAGTGGATACTAGGGATCAAGCCCTAGCAATACTAACTCGATTACATGATGAATCCCATCTAACTCCTCACCGACCAGCGATCCTACGAAGGAATTACTCACTCCCTGTGGGGAGCATCATGGAATTGGCGATGGAGATTGGTTGGTGATGACGAAGAATGAAGATCCCCCTCTCTGGAGCCCCAAACGGACTCCAGATCTGTCCTCCCGAGGAAGAACAGGGCTTGGCGGCGGCTCCGTCTCATGGATCGTGATAATTCTTTCTCCCTGATTTTTTCTGGAATAATGTGATTTTATAGTATCAGGGGGTCATCAGCGGGGCCACCAGGTGGGTACAACCCACCTAGGCGCGTCAGGAGAGGGTGGCGCGCCCTGGTGGGTTGTGCCCAACCAGGGTCCCCTCTGTGGTGGGTCTTGGCTCCAAAAATTCTTATTATTGATATAAAAAATCCTCGCAAAGTTTCGTCCATTCCAAGAAATTTTATTTTTGCACAAAAACAACACCATGGTAGTTCTACTGAAAACAGCATCAGTCCGGGGTTTGTTTCATTCAAATCATGCAAATTATTGTCCAAAACAAGAGGAAAAGCGTGAGAAAAAGTAGATACGTTGGAGACGTATCAACTCCCCCAAGCTTAAACCTTTGCTTGTACTCAAGCAATTCAGTTGATAAACTGGAAGTGAGAACGAAAAACTTTTACGAACTCTTTGTTCTTATTTGCATAAATAAGCTTAAACAACACCAAGGTTTTCAGCCAACATTATAACTAACCATGTCAACAATAACTCATAAAGATTATAATGACTCATATCAATGACATAATCAGCTAGCGAGCAATAATAAGATATCTCAAACAGCAACACGTTGTCAAAACAACCATGATATAATATGACAATAATGGTATCTCGCTAGCCCTTTCTGAGACCGCAAAACATAAATGCAGAGAACCTCCAAAGTTCAAGCAGCGACTAAACATTGTAATTCATGGTAGAAAAGATCCAGTCATGATGCACCCAACATTAGCTATACACAATGCATAAATCATGACAGTTTTGCTCTACTCTGTTTCTGGCACTTGTTTTCAGAAGGTGATGACACAACATAAAAGTAAATAGAAAGTCCCTTCGTAGAGGGAACCAGGGATTTGCAGAGGTGCCAGAGCTCAATTTTTAAAACAGAGATAAATGATATTTTGAGACATGCACCCTTCTCATTCACTTCACGACCATCAGTTATCAACATCTTCCATGCTAAGCACGCTAGTGGCGGTTCCCCAGCGGTAAAAGTAAAGGTTTTGACTCCATTGGGAGTTTTTGTTTGATTAATCTAGAGATGAACTCTTTTTCATGTTTGCAGTTTGGGACTGGGCATCCCTATTACCGCCCATTTTCTCGTGCGATGGCGAGTGAATAAACACTCGACCTGAGAATAACCCACTTAGCACGGAAGATATCGACCACCTCCTGTCGTTCCATGAACGATCTAGGCACACAAAACGGATAATTTTTCAGAAGTTTTTAGAGGTGGCAGATGCGAATTTACTTAGGACAGCAGGGTAATACCGCATATAGGTAGGTATGGTGGACTCATCTGGAATAACTTTTGGGTTCAAGGTTTTTGATGTACAAGCAGAATTCCCACTTAGTACAGGCGAAGGCTAGCAATTAAAATTGGGAAGCGGCCAGCTAGAGAGCAACAACGATCATGACCAGGCATTATGCATAAATAACATTGGACACTAGCATGAGTAGGATATGAACACCATGAATATAAATATCATAGAGGCTATGTTGGTTTTGATTCAACTACATGCATAAATATGTGCCAAGTCAAGCCACTCGAATATTCAGAGGAGGATGCCATATCATCATACTACATCACAATCATTTTAACACTATGTTGACATCCAAGATAAATCATTTCAACTCTCAGCTACTTATGCATGGCATGAGAAACTATAATCTCTATTTGTCATTGGAAACATGTTTAATCATAATGGGCTGAAGCGTGGATACTAGGTTAAACATATTTACACAGACAGAACAAGTCGAGTTCATACCAGTTTCTCTTTGCCATGGCCAGCTCATCGAATATCGTCATTATTGCCTTTCACTTGCATGACCGAATGATATGAAAATAATAGTAGTGCAAGAGTGCCGTGGACTAAGCTGGAATCTGCAAAACATTTTATTCAACAGGAGAAGACAAGGTAAAATGGGCTCTTTATGAGTTCAACAGTTATTCATATGAGAGCCACTCAACATTTTCATCGTGGTCCTCTCCTCAGTAAGACTCTAATAAAAAGAAAAGAAATTCAGAGAAACACACTAAAATATTTTTGGAGTTTTTGATTTTCTTCAACAAGAAAATAAAAAGCAAAAACGAGAAAAACTATTTACACGGGAAACCTCCCAACCAGCAAAAGAAGAACAATGAAATATTTTTGGGTTTTCTTTTTAATACTACTACTAAGCATGCATAGAAAGTAAATTACTACAACTAATTTTTTTTGGTTTTTCTAAAGTTTTTCAAACACACAAGAAGAAAGAAAGAAAATAAATCTAAGCATGGATGATACAATGAAAAAGTGTGAGCACCGATAAATAGAATGATATGTAGACATGAATGTAATGTCGGTGAGAAACACGTACTCCCCCAAGCTTAGGCTTTTGGCCTAAGTTCATAGTCGATCAGTAGCCTGGAGGGTAGTAGGGATCCTGAGGAGCGGGCATCCACACATCCCACTGCTGAGGTCCCTGAGCAGCCTCTGCAGGCATAATCTGGTATCCACCCCTAGCAACAGAATCAAACAAATCAGGTGCAGGCAAGGGGATAACATCACGAGTATAAACGCTATAGACCAGGTTATAAGGAATGGCAATATCAGGACGATCATGTGCAAGAAAGTGATGGTGATCCATGGCCGCTCGGTCTAGGTAAACCTTGGTCAGAGGGTAATCATGAGGGCGTATCTCAACCTTGAAGTGAGCCGCCAACCGGGTAGCAAAAATCCCACCATGTTTTTTTCCCTGAGATTTATTAAGATGGAGGCGACGAGCCACAATAGCTCCCAAGCTATAAGTGTTGTTGCCCATAAGTGCACAACGTAGAACAGCAAGGTCTGGTGAACTAAGTGCACCCACCTTCTCCCTAGCAAGCAAGCATTTGGTAATGAAGAGTGCAAAGTAACGGACAGCAGGAAAATGTAAGCCACCGGCAGTGATGGCTGACACTCTTCTCTCATCACCCACTGTCAAAGTGTGACAGAAGGCCTCAAACTCAGCCGGCCTAGGCTTAACCAAGCTCCCATCAAATGGGATCATGCATATGTTACAAAACTCAGTAAGTGGTATCTGATGGTTTTCAGCATATAAATCAAAGCTCACCTCAGGAGGATTATTTCTAGGCAGGAAAGTAAAACTTTCAACAAAGTTATTTGTGAGGATTTGGTGCTGGTCACACTCATCTGCGATGAATTCGGTGAGGCCAGCGTTGGCAATAAATTGCATGAACTCCTCATGAATTCCAACCTCTTGCGTGAACGGGGTGCGCGGTCATTCGCACGGCCGTACCTCCGCCAACCTCCAAGGGTGGAGATCACTGTCAGTAGACTCCCCAATAACACCCTTGGAGTTCCTTTTAGAGCCAAATTTCCTGAAGATATTCATGTCCGCGTACAATTTTTCCAATGAACAAAAAACTGAATTTTAGTTCACAAAATTTTCTCAACAAAACTTCACAAAATTGATAGAAATAACTCATAGGGATACATAAAGGCCATAGCAAGCATTCAAACTACTTAGAATACTAAGAATTGAACATGCAAGCACATCTACAGCAGCACCAAGAGGAGCTATTTATTTAAAGTATAAACCACTAAAACAAAAACTAATTGGACAAATGGTGGAGTCACATACCAAGCAACAATCCTCCGAAAACAGTTTTGGAAACAGAGCTTCAAGCAAAGAGATCGAAATCCATGGGTTTGAGCTCAAGAACACGGGAGAGAGAGCAATGGGGATTTTTTCTGGAGGTAAGTGATGATGTGGGATGAAGAGGTAAGTGAGGGGGCCCACGTGGGGACCACAACCCACCAGGGCGCGCCTGGGGTCCTGGCGCGCCCAGGTGGGTTGTGGCCACCTGGTGCACCTGCCTCTGGTATTATTTGCACCAAAAATTCTTAAATATTCAGAAAAATCATATTAAGTTTTCAGGGCATTCTGAGAACATTTATTTTTGGGTCATTTTTATTGCACGAAAAATTCAGAAAACAGATAAAACATGGCATTTTATTTTATTTAATTAATGAAAACAGAGAATAAAAAGTAGTTACAGAAGGTAGTGCTTACTAAATTCATCAACTTCATACCACTAAAAAATGATTCATTAATAAGGTTGATCAGGTCTTATTAACAACCACTTTCGATTAGCATGAAACCGAAGAACTTTTATAAATCACTAAGTTACCTCAATGGGGATTTGCATCTCCCCAACAATAAGCATTTCATATTTCTTTTTGACAGTAGGTAGAGGTATTTGAAAACTTCCAATAGTGATTGTCGGAGATTTTTCAATAACATTAATACCATTCACTTGGAATTGTTTCTTCGGAAAGTGCACTGTATGCTCATTACCATTGATATGAAAAGTGACCTTGCTTTTATTGCAATCAATAACAGGCCCTGCAGTATTCAAGAAGGGTCTACCAAGGATAATCGACATGTTGTCGTCCTCGGCATCTCAAGTATAACAAAGTCATTCAAAATAGTAACATCAGCAACAAGAACAATGGACACATCCTCACAGATACCGATAGGTATGGCAGTTGATTTGTCAGCCATTTGCAAAGATATTTCAGTAGGTGTGAGTTTATTCAAGTCAAGTCTTGTATAAAGAGAAAGGCATAACACTGACACCATCTCCTAAATCACACAAAACAGTTTTCACACAATTCTTTTTGATGGAGCAAGGTATAGTTGGTATTCCCGGATCTCCAAATTTTTTAGGCACTCCATATTTGAAAGTGTAATTAGCAAGCATAGTGGAGATTACAGTTTCTGGTATTTTTCTCTTATTTTTATGATGTCTTTCATATACTTTGCATAAGGTGGCATTTTCAAGATATCAGTCAAGCGAGTACGCAAAAAGACTAGCCTTAGCATTTCAGCAAAGCGTTCAAATTATTCATCATCATTCTTTTTAGTTGACTTGGGTGGAAAAGGCATAGGTTTTTGAACCCACAGTTCTCTTTCTTTACCGTGTTTTCTAGCAATGAAGTCTCTTTTATCATACCTTTTATTCTTAGGTTGTGGGTTATCAAGATCAACAGGTGGTTCTATCTCAACATCATTATCTGGTTCTTTTTCATTATTTGGTTGAGTGTCTTCTTGAACCTCATCATTATATTTTTCATTATCACTAGGTGGATGTTCATTTCCAGATTGAGTTTCAGCATCAGAGATAGAAGTTTCATTTTCATTATGAGAAGGTTTTTATATTTCAGGTTCACTAGAAGTGTACACAGTCCTATCATTTTTCTTCTTCTTTTTCTTTCTAGAAGGACTAGGTGCACTAGTGTTATTTCTTTGTGAGTCTTGTTCAATTCCTTTTGGGTGTCCCTCGGGATAAAGTGGTTCCTGAGTCATTTTACCTCCTCTAGTTGCAACTCTAACAGCAAAGTCATGCATATTATGATTCCTTTCATCAAGTAACTCTCTTTGAGATTTAGCAACTTGTTCTAGTTGAGTTTACCATAGAAGCATGTTTTCCAACACCCCTAACATCATTTGATATTCTAAATAACAAGTCACTCAAGCGAGCAATCATATCAGAATTATATTTCAATTGTTTCATAACATTTGCATTGAAGTGATCTTGCTTTCTAATATAGTTTTCGAACTCATAAAGGCATTGACTAGGATGCATATTGTGAGGATTATCATTTTCATTGAACTTCATTAGAGAATTTACCTCTACCACCCTAGGCCTTGGTGGTTTATTAAGCTCATGAATTTCTTCAATGGGAGGTAACTTTTTAACATCCTCAGCTTTAATACCTTTTTCCTTCATAGATTTCTTTGCCTCTTGCATATCTTCGGGATTGAGATATAATATACCCCTCTTCTTCGGAGTGGGTTTAGGCAGGGGTTCAGGAAGAGTCCAATCATCATAATTTTTCAATATGTTATTCAATAATTCTTCAGCTTGAGCAATAGTTTGTTCCCTGAAAACACAACCAGCACAACTATCTAGGAAGTCCCTAGAAGCATCGGTTAGTCCATTATGGAAGATATAAAGTATTTCATTTTTCTTAAGAGGATGATCAGGCAAAGCATTAAGTAACTGGCAAAGCCTCCCCCAAGCTTGTGGGAGACTCTCTTCTTTAGTTTGCACAAAGTTAAATATTTCCTGTAAGGCAGCTTGTTTCTTATGAGCAGGAAAATATTTTTCAGAGAAGTAGTAAATCATATCCTGGGGACTACGCACACAACCAGGAGCAAGAGTATTGTACCAAGCTTTAGCATCACCCTTTAATGAGAAAGGAAATAATTTGAGAATAAAGTAATAGCGAGTTTTCTCATCATGAGTAAAAAGGGTGGCTATATCATTCAACTTAGTAAGATGTGCCACAACAGTTTCAGTTTCATAACCATGGAAAGGATCAGATTCCACCAAAGTAATTAACTCTGGGTCAACAAAGAATTCATAATCCTTGTCATCAATAAAGATAGGCGAAGTAGAAAACTTAGGATCACATTTCATTCTAGCTTCAGAGATTTTTCTTTATACTTTTTTAGTAATTTCTCTAGATCATCTCTATCATTGCAAGCAAGAATATCTCTAGTTGCTTCCTCACTCATAACATAACCTTCCGGTAACTTAGGCAATTCATATCTAGCAAGGCTAGTTCTAGCAGGTGTTTCAGGAGTTTCAGTTTCAAGCTCATCATCAGATTCAACAACATCATGTTGTATAAATCTAGCAATTTGTTCATCTAGAAATTCACCAAGTGGCACATCATCATTATCAAGCAAGGTACTAGCATCATCATAAGCATTATCCATAGCAGAAGTAGCATCATCAATAACTTGCGACATATTAGAATTGATAGCATATGGTGGTGTTGCAGGTTTACTCATAACACAAGGTGAATCTAAAGTAGAACTAGATGGCAGTTCCTTACCTCCCCTCGTCTTTGAGGGAAATATCTTAGTCTTTGGATCCTTCAGATTCTTCGTAGTGATAAATTGATAATAATCCCAAGTGACTCAACAAATATACCTATGCTCCCTGGCAACGGCGCCAGAAAAAGGTCTAGATAACCCACAAGTATAGGGGATCGCAACAGTTTTCGAGGGTAGAGTATTCAACCCAAATTTATAGATTCGACACAAGGGGAGCCAAAGAATATTTGAAAGTATTAGCAGCTGAGTTGTCAATTCAACCACACCTAGAGATTAATTATCTGCAGCAAAGTGATCAGTAGCAAAGTAGTTTAACAATTTTGATAGTAGTGACAGCAGCAACGGTAACAGTAACAGTGATAGCAGTAATTTTGTAGCAAGTGTAGCAGTGATGATAGCAGTAGTAACGCAGCAAGATCAATAAGGATAAATTCATAGGCATTGGATCGGTGACTTGTTGGATGATATTCATCATGTGACAGTTATAACCTAGGGCTATACGGCACTAGCTCCAGTTCATCGATATAATGTAGGCATGTATTCCGTAAATAGTCATACGTGCTTTATTAAAAGACCTTGCATGACATCTTTTGTCCTACCCTCCCGTGGCAGCGGGGTCCATATTGGAAACTAAGGGATATTAAGGCCTCCTTTTAATAGAGAACCGGAACAAAGATTGACACATAGTGAATACATGAACTCCTCAAACTACGGTCATCACCGAGAGTGGGCCCGGTTGTTGTCACTCCGGGGTTGCCGGATCATAACACGTAATAGGTGACTATAACTTGCAAGATCGGAGCTAAAACATGGATATAATGATGAATTCATAAACGGTTCAGATCTGAGTTCATGGCAACCGGGCCCAAAGTGAGAAGCATTAAGCATAGCAAAGTCATAGCAACATCAATCTAAGAACATAGTGGATACTAGGGATCAAGCCCTAGCAATACTAACTCGATTACATGATGAATCCCATCTAACTCCTCACCGACCAGCGAGCCTACGAAGGAATTACTCACTCCCGGTGGGGAGCATCATGGAATTGGCGATGGAGATTGGTTGGTGATGACGAAGAACGAAGATCCCCCTCTCTGGAGCCCCAAACGGACTCCAGATCTGTCCTCCCGAGGAAGAACAGGGCTTGGCGGTGGCTCCGTCTCGTGGATCTCGATAATTCTTTCTCCCTTATTTTTTTCTGGAATAATGTGATTTTATAGTATCAGGGGGTCATCAGCGGGGCCACCGGGTGGGTACAACCCACCTGGGCGCGCCTTGGTGGGTTGTGCCCAACCAGGGGCCCCTCTCTGGTGGGTCTTGGCTCTAGAAATTCTTATTATTGCTACAAAAATCCTCGCAAAGTTTCGTTCCATTCCGAGAAATTTTATTTCTGCACAAAAACAACACCATGGTAGTTCTGCTGAAAACAACGTCAGTCCGGGGTTAGTTTCATTCAAATCATGCAAATTAGAGTCCAAAACAAGAGGAAAAGCGTGAGAAAAAGTAGATACGTTGGAGAGGTATCACATTGTTGGGGGGTTGGATGATAAGTTCCCGGTGGGGGTTGGATGAACAGGATCCCGTGGTAGTAGAGGCCGTTGGGGACCCCGTGGAGAGGGCTGGTTGAACAGTAGCCGGTGGAGGCTGGATGAACAGGAGTGAAAGCACAAGTGTTCCCTGGGTGATTTTGGTAATTAATATCAACATATCTCTTGTTGGACTAACACTTTATCTAATATATTTCAGATGAGTTCAACAGTGGAGTGGCATGGACAAGAGGAAGTGGAACCCCTTCAAGATGCTAAGGACAGAAGATTGGCAAAAGCTCAAAAGCTCAAGACTCTACATTTTCATTTTAGTGATCCAAGATCACATTGAGTCCATAGGAAAAGCCAATACTATTAAAAGGGGATGAGGTGTTGCCTAATGGCTTGCTTGCTCAAAGTGCTTAGTGATATGCTCCAAAAGCCCTCAACCACTTTCTCATATCCACATATGTCCTAAACCTAAAGTCAAACTCGGCCCCACCGATTTGATCTATTCAGCGCCACCGAGTTCACTTGACATAGCCACTTCCAGAAACCCTAATCAGTTCGGTCTCACCGATGGGATCTCGGTCTCACCAAGATGGGCTTGCAAACTCTCTGTTACCTGTTGGTCTCACCAAGATATGCAATCGGTCCCACCGAGTTTGCTTGACCAACTCTCTGTTTCGCTTATTACCAAAATCGGTCACACCGAGTTTGTGTAATCGGTAAAACCGAGTTGAGGTTTTACCCTATCCCTAGCACATCGGTCCCACCGAGTTGATCATATCGGTCCCACTGAAAGTCCTAATGTTCACATTTTGAACTAAATCGGTCTGACTGAGTTTGAGTATTCGGTCCCACCGAGTTTGGTAAATTGTGTGTAACGGCTAGATTTTGTGTGGAGGCTATATATACCCCTCCACCCTTCCTTCATTCGTGGAGAGAGTCATCAGAACGTGCCTACACTTCCAGCATTCATTTTCTGAGGGAGAACCACCTACTCATGTGTTGAGACCAAGATATTCCAATCCAACCACAAGAATCTTGATCTCTAGCCTTCCCCAAGTTGCTTTCCACTCAAACCATCTTTCCACCAAATCCAAATCTGTGAGAGAGAGTTGACTGTTGGGGAGACTATCATTTGAAGCACAAGAGCAAGGAGTTCATCATCAAAACACCATCTATTACCTTTTGGAGAGTGGTGTCTCCTAGATTGGTTAGGTGTCACTTAGGAGCCTCCGTCAAGATTGTGGAGTTGAACCAAGGAGTTTGTACAGGCAAGGAGATCGCCTACTTCGTGAAGATCTACCCTAGTGAGGCAAGTCCTTCGTGGGCGATGACCATGGTGGGATATACAAGGTTGCTTCTTCGTGGACCCTTCGTGGGTGGAGCCCTCCATGGACTAGCGCAACTGTTACCCTTCGTGGGTTGAAGTCTCCATCAACATGGATGTACGATAGCACCACTTATCGGAACCACGGAAAAAATCTTCGTGTCTCCAATTGCGTTCGCACACTCCAATACCATCCCTTTACATTCTTGCAAATTTCATGCTTTACTTTCCGCTACTCATATACTCTTGCCATGCTTGCTTGAAATGTATTGTGAATGTTTAAACTTGTGTTAAAACTCCACCTTAATTTGAAGAAATTAAAAACTGCTACTTTTCTTTGTTGAGGGTCTAATCACCCCCCTCTAGACAACTCTTCTCGATCCTTTTAATTGGTATCAGAGCATTGGTCTCCATTGCTTTGGTTTGAACACCTTTGGAGGAAGTTGGATGAGTCTATGTTGGGGAGTCTTAGACGTAGAGTGCCTATACTTGATGGAGAGTTCTTTCATGAATGGAAAAATGAGATGCTTCAGATTTTCAATGAATATCACTTGAACAAGTACATTACTAGCCCTTGTGCACCCCTTGTTGATCCTTTGCATCCTACCCTTGATGAGTCCATTAACATGATTCGCAACCTTAGAACTATCAATCTTATTACTAGAGGTTTGACTAGAAGTTTGGTTGGTTGCCTCCTCTTGATTGTGCCTACACTATATTTAAATTTCTTGAGGAACGATTTCCAAATTATTCCTTGCTAAGTCTAGATGTGATTCTTCATAAGTCCATTGCTTTAAGTAAGATGAATTCCAATGATCCTAAGTTTGGTGATTATTTATTTGAGCTTCATGACCTCATGCGTGCCAAAGGAGATGTTGGAATCATTAGCAATATCATCTTCGAAGCCATTAGAATCCATAAAGATGAACATTGTGATGATCATTTATCTAATGAGTCAGTCTCTCTAGGAAATGATCAATCACAAGATGATATTGAACATGGATACTATAATGAGGATGATGATAGTGACTTTGATCTCGATGAGTCTATGAGACACTTTGGTCTTATGGCTAATCTTCACGGCTACATGGCTGGAGGAAAGGAATGGGTTCTTGATAGTGGATGTACCAATCACATGACCGGAGACAAGGATATGTTTCGTGAGCTAGCTGAAAATGACGGCCCTCGAAAGTATGTCACCTTTGGTGATAACTCAAAGGGTAAGGTGGTTGGCCTTGGTAAGGTGGCCATCTCACATGATAGCTCCATTCAAAATGTTATGCTCGTTGAATCTCTTGGCTATAATTTACTTTCCGAATCTATACTTGCTGACTTTGGCTTCAATGTCCTATTTACTGAAGTAGATTGCCAAGTGTTTGATAACCCACAAGTATAGGGGATCAATTGTAGCCTCTTTTGATAAGTGAGAGTGCCGAACCCAACGAGGAGCTAAAGGTAGAACAAATATTCCCTCAAGTTCTATCGACCACCGATACAACTCTACGCACGCTTAACGTTCGCTTTACCTAGAACAAGTATGAAACTAGAAGTACTTTGTAGGTGTTTTTGGATAGGTTTGCAAGATAATAAAGAGCGCGTAAATAAAAACTAGGGGCTGTTTAGGTAAAGAAGCAATAAAGTTAGTATAGCGAGTGTGGAAAAGTGGTGGTAGGAGTTGCGAAATTGTCCCTAAGGAATTGACTACTTTACTAGACCGATAGCAAGTTTTATGTGGGAGAGGCCACTGCTAGCATGTCATCCCTGACTTGGAATTCTATGCACTTATGATTGGAACTATTAGCAAGCGTCCGCAACTACTAACGTTCATTAAGGTAAAATCCAACCATAGCATTAAGATATATTGGTCCCCCTTCAATCCTGTATGCATCAATTTCTATGCTAGGTTGAAGCTTCTGTCACTCTTGCCCTCCAATACATAGTCCTATCAACATACAACTAACCCTATGGTCTGATCCATGCGCGCGCTCATATGATGGCACCAAAGGACAGCAACATAACCACAAGCAAATTAAATCAATCATAGCAATTCACCAATCACCGACAGGACAACGAAAATCTACTCAGACATCATAGGATGGCAACACATCATTGGGTAATAATATGAAGCATAAAGCACCATGTTCAAGTAGAGGGTACAGCGGGTTGCGGGAGAGTGGACCGCTGTAGATAGATGGGGGAAGGTGATGGAGATGTTGGTGAAGATGACGGAGGTGTTGGTGAAGATTGCGGTGACGATGATGGCCCCCGGTGGCACTCCGGCGCCACCGGAAGCGAGGGGGAGAGAGCCCCCCTTCTTCTTCTTCTTCCTTGACCTTCTCCCTAGATGGGGGAGGGTTTCCCCTCTGGTCCTTGGTCTCCATGGTGTGGGAGGGGCGAGAGCCCCTCCGAGATTGGATCTTCCTCTCTGTCTCTCTCTATTTCTGCGCTCCGGTATTCTGCCCTTTCGTCGTTTCTTATATATCCAGAGATCCGTAACTCCGATTTGATTGAAACCTTCGCCAAGATTTTTTCTGAAAAATAGCTTTCTTGCGGCCAAAGAAGAGCGGTAACCGCCTTACGGGGTGCCCACGAGGGTCAGGGGCGCACCTGCCCCCTGAGGCGCGCCCCCTGCCTCCTGGCCCCCTCGGGCACCGTCTCGCGTTGATTCTTCTTCCCAGATCTCACAAATATTCCAAAAATATTCTCCGTCCGTTTTTATCCCGTTTGGACTCCGTTTGATATGGGGTTCTGTGAAACAAAAAACATGCAACAAACAGGAACTGGCACTGGGCACTGGATCAATATGTTAGTCCCAAAAATAGTATAAAAAGTTGCCAGAAGTATATGAAAGTTGTATAATATTGGCATGGAACAATAAAAAATTATAGATATGACGGAGACGTATCAGTGTTTAGTAGAGATAATCATAAAATGGTCTTTATCGGTATACGTAGAGGTGATCTTTACATTGTTGATTTCACTAAAAGGCTCAACCTAGAACTTGCTTAATTTCTAAATCTTCTTAAGGCTGGTTGTGGCATAGAAGATTAGGTCATGTGGGCATGCGAAATCTTGATAAGCTTATTAAAGGTGATCATATCCTTGGAGTTAAAGATGTTATATTTGACAAGGATAGATTGTGCAGTGCTTGTCAAGCAGGAAAACAGGTTGGAGGAAGCCACCCCATGAAGAACATCATGACCACGAGAAGACCGCTCAAGCTACTTCATATGGATCTCTTTGGTCCCAATGCCTATAAAAGTCTCAGTGGAAACTCATTTGGTCTAGTCATAGTCGATGATTTTTCAAGATTTACGTGGGTGTTCTTTCTTGATGATAAATCGCAGGTCCAAAAGATCTTCAAGAACTTCACTAGGAAAGCCCAAAATCAATTTGAAGTGAAGATCAAGAAGGTTCGCAGCGATAATGGAACGGAGTTCAAGAACGCAAATGTGGATACCTTTCTTTTAAAAGAAGGGATTTCACACGAGTTCTCGGCTACGTACACACCTCAACAAAATGGAGTTGTTGAGAGGAAGAACCGGACTCTTATTGAGATGGCGAGAACGATGCCTGATGAGTACAAGACGCCAAAACACTTTTGGGCAGAAGCGGTTGAGACAGCTTGTCATGCAACAAATCACTTATATCTTCACAAGCTACTCGGCAAGACGGCACACGAGCTTCTCACCGGTAACAAACCCCAAGTTGGATACTTTCGGGTATTCGGCTCAAAGTGCTATATTCTTCATAAGCATCGTCCTTCTCGATTTGCTCCTATATCTCATGAGGGTTTCCTACTCGGTTATGGCTCAAACTCTCACACTTACCGTGTCTACAACAATTTCGCCCGAAAGGTTGAAGAGACGGTAGATGTGAAGTTTGATGAATCTAATGGCTCGCAAGTAGAGCAATTGCCAATTGATGTAGGAGACAAAGACCCTTCGGAAGCAATCCAAGATTTTTCTATTGGCAAGATTCGTCCAATGGAGGTGAAGGAGAGTACCTCGTCCATCCAAGTGGAAGCTTCTACCTCACGACAAGGTGAACCAAGAGTTGACACAGAGGCATCCACAAGTGGGACACACAAAGATCAAGAAAACAAGGAAGTACACCAAGATGAACCTCATCAACCTCCTTCTCCACCTCGATAAGAGAACGACAACATCATCAACGAAGAAGGCCAAGAGGAAGAACAAGATGATGAAGAAGATGTTCCACCCCGACCCAAACAAAAGCTCTCACGAGTTAGAGCAAGAGTCTCACGAGACCATCCCGTTGAACAAATCTTCAGTGATATCCAAACCGGGAGAATCACTCGCTCTAAAACATGTTTGGCTAATTTTTGTGAACAATATTCATTCATCTCTAGCATTGAACCTATGAAGGTTGAAGAAGCATTGGAAGATCCGTATTGGATAAATTCCATGCACGAAGAGGTACACAACTTTGAGAGGAACCAAGTGTGGACACTCGTCGAGAAGCCCGACAACAACCACAACATCATCGGTACCAAATGGGTGTTTCGCAACAAGCAAGACGAAGATGGACAAGTCGTTCGCAACAAAGCACGTCTTGTCTCCCAAGGCTACACTCAAGTCGAAGGTATGGACTATGGTGAGACATATGCCCCCGTTGCTAGACTTGAGTCCATCCGCATCTTACTTGCCTATGCAAATCACCATGATATTACCTTGTACCTAATGGACATTAAAAGTGCTTTTCTAAATGGTGAAATTGAGGAGGAAGTTTATGTTAAACAACCTCCTGGCTTTGTTAATCCTAAGAAACGCGACCATGTTTACAAACTTCACAAAGCTCTTTATGGTCTTAAACAAGCTCCTAGAGCGTGCTATAAATGCTTGACCAAGTTCCTAATTGAAAAAGGCTTTGAGATTTGAGGGTTAATGGTGAATTATTTGTGTGCCAAATTTATGTTGATGATATCATATTTGGTTCGACTAACCCTCATTTTAGTGAAAAGTTTGGAAAGCTAATGTCGAAGAAGTTTGAGATGTCTATGATGTGTGAACTCAAGTTCTTTCTTGGTTTGCAAATCAAGAAACTAAGGAGGGAACCTTTGTTTCTCAAACAAAGTATAGCAAGGACTTAATCAAGGAGTTCAACATGCAAGAAAGCAAAGGTATGGAAACACCCATGCCTACTAGTGGACATCTTGACTTGACTAAGGATGGCAAATCGGTTGACCAAAATGTTTACCGCTCTATGATTGGTTCATTCTTATATCTATGTGCCTCCCATCCCGATATTATGTTAAGTGTGTGCATGTGTGCATGATATCAAGCGGCCCCCAATGAATGTCATCTTAAAGGTGTGAAAAGGATAGTGAGATAATTAAATCATACACCAAATTGTGGCATTTGGTATCCTAAGAGGTCTTCTTTCGATCTTGTTGGCTAATCCGATTCGGACTATGCCGGTGACAAGGTTGATAGAAAGTCCACTTCGGATACTTGTCAATTTCTTGGTATATCTCTTGTGTCTTGGTCCTCCAAGAAACAAAACTCGGTATCCTTATCCACGGCCGAAGCGGAATACATTGCCGCCGGTTCATGTTGTGCTCAATTACTTTGGATGACCCAAACTCTTAAAGATTATGGGATCAATGTGAAACATGTTCCATTTCTTTGTGACAATGAAAGTGCTATTAAGATTGCTCATAATCCAGTGCAACATTCTCAAACGAAGCATATTAAGGTTTTTCATCATTTCATTCGGGATCATGTTGCCAAAGGAGATATTGATCTTAAGCATGTTCGTACCGATAAGCAATTGGCGGATATATTCACCAAACCGCTTGATGAAAAGTATTTTGCCGCTTGAGAGGTGAATTAAACATCATTGATGCTTCAAACTGGGAGTAGAAACTCCATTTGGATACATGCAAGGCATGAGCCTTTGACTAATCCTTGATACTTCTCTTATGATGATGATCATATGTCTTGGAATACTTGTACCCTTGCATGCTATCTAACCCTTGTAGGTACTTGGATGAATCTAAATCTATGAGATTACAGATCACTCACATCTTGAGCAATCTCTACATCACCAAGTCTCTACAATATGGTGGTTGAAGACAAGGAAGCATGAAACCCTTCAACATATCCTTTGACAATTTCTCTATATCAAATTTCATTTGGTATCAAATTTCATGATTGTCATTTTGGATACACAAGTGCTTTTCCTTGCAAGTCTAACCCATGTAGGTAGATGAACTCAAACTAAAAGTGGTGCTCCCAATCATTGATGAGCTACATCAACCTTGAGCATCCCACACAAGTTCAACTACATGATCAAGATCAACGCCACCACCCAAGGTATGTTATTCCATCTTTGAGAAGCTTTCACTACAAAAAAAAGACACATCCGTGACATTTTGGGCCGAACGAATTTTTTTTCTGTCATACTTATGACACTTCTATGACAATAATTGTGACAAAACATGGTATCATCATAGATGTGGTGGGGTCCTACTTCTATGACAAAAGCATGACAAAAAATGGGCTTTTCGTCCTGGGCGGGTCGAAGGCATGACAAAAAATGGGCTTTTCGTCCTGGGCGGGTCGAAGACGCAGCTGCATGACATTCTTTGGGCCATTCATGAAGGAAAAAACCGTGGTAGAAGCGAGGGCGAGGAAAATATCGGGGTGTTCCCAGTTACGGTGGGTGGTCGGGGCCGAGCAATGCGTGTTTCTCTCGTACACGCACGCGCGTGGGTGCGAGGCGTTGGGCTCTAACTAAACCCAAGCGAGGCATTGGGCTCTAACTAAACCCGAGCGATTGCACTGCAGGCTACACGTTACTGAACCCGAGCGATCGATCGATGGCTATTAACTGAACCCGAGCGAGCAATTCCTTCGCTACTACTGCTAACTGAAGCCGGTCGATGTTGCCTCTGGATGAACAGTGAGCGTTGCTAGGGGGTTTGGATGAACAGTTCCTGGTGGGGGTGGATGAACAGGACCCCGTGGTGTTGCCTCTGGATGAATAGTGAGCGTTGTTGGGGGTTTGGATGAACAGTTCCCGGTGGGGGTGGATGAACAGGACCCCGTGGTGTTGCCTCTGGATGAACAGGACCCCGATCGATCGAGCCGGTTGGGGCTGGATGAACAGGACCCCGTGGAGGGCTGGATGAACAGGACCACCCCGTGGAGGGCTGGATGAACAGTAGACGGTGGAGGGCTGGATGAACAGTAGCCCGTGGAGGGGTGGTTGAACAGGAGCCCATGGAGAGGGATGGTTGAACAGTAGCCGGTGGAGTAGCGCGCGGTGGAGGCTGGATGAACAGGAGCCCGTGGATGAACAGTCGCAGGTGGAGGCTGGAGGAGGTCGACGGTGGATGAACAGTAGCCCGTGGAAGCTGGAGGGGATCGATGGTGGAGATGAACAGTATCCCGTGGAGTCCCGTTTTGTGGTACGCCACACCCCTCCCAATGAACAGGACCCCCGTTTCGACCGTAGCGCTCCAACACAAGTCTATTTCCTCCGTTTTGCGGTACGCCACACCCCTCTCGATCAACAGGACCCCCGTTTCGAGCGTAGGAGGTCCGTTTCCTCCGTTTTGCGGTACGCCAGACCCCTCCCGATGAACAGGATCCCGTTTCGACCGTGGTCGGTCGAACACAAGGCCGTTTCCTCCATTCTGCGGTACGTCAGGCCTCGTTTCCATCGGCTGTTCCGTCCAAGCCTTACCGATGAACACGACGACGCATTCCGTTCCGACCCAGCCGGTTGGCTCCCCATGAACACGATGACGACGTTGTTTCTCCGTTCCGACCCAGCCATGTACACAAGCCCTGGCCGTACGTATGCGCGAGTATGGGTTCGAGACCCTGCCCGTATGTACGTATGTGGTGGTATTTTGTTTCTTGCACACTAGCCGTTGTACGTACGTGTACATGCTACGTGTGCGCCTCTACTACGACACGTGCGCGCCTCTACATCGACCAGTATGCACGTACACATTCGCGACCAGAATGACAATGCTACGTACGCTTCGACCAGGTGGGTCCCGACTATCAGGCGCTTCCTTGCCTGCGAAGATGTAGCTGGTGGGTCCCAGCAGTCAGGGGGCGAATCATTTTTTTGCCCGGACGCACTTCCTTGCGTGCGAAGATGTAGCTGGTGGGTCCCAGCAGTCAGGGGGAAACTTTTTTTCGTGAAATACGGTGGCCCGTCCGGTTGGTCCCCGCTGTCAGGTGGAGGAATAATTATTTTGCACGTAATAAGGAGGCACTTCCTTGCTGCGGCCGTGGACCCAGCTGTGAGCCTCTCCACGTACAGTCCACGTCCGATGGAAGCCGTTCCTTGACCACGTTGACCGCACCGCGCCAAGAGCACCAGGGCGGTGGACGACGGCGAGGCCTAGGAAGGGGACGACACGGAGCCGGGGAAGACGCGGCAGTGGAAGCCCGCGCGGAGAGGAGTACGAGGGTTCACTGGTTCGGCTGCGGTGTGAGGCTACCGTCGCCGCAGAATAACAGGGGGTGTGGGTGAGTAGAGGTATGTCCTGGATAGCAGTGGGAGTAGTAGGGGCGGTGAGGCCTCCGCGGCATCACAACCGGCCACGGGAGGCAGGAGCACGCGGCACGACCAGCGCTGCTTTGGGCGGCTGGAGTAAGAAGACCAGAGGTTGAAGAAGCACTACGGCCGTTGGATGGTCACTCCAGCTAGAATCGTTTATATTGACTAAGTTGACAAAGGCCTTGGTACGCGTCAACTTAGTAGGCCCACAGGCCAGCCTCCGAAACGGTGCGCCCCAGATGTCAGGGGGAGGAATCATTTTTTGGGCGGCTGAAGCAAGAATATCTAATGGAGGCAAAGGTGTCCCGTCTTTCGATGAGATGATGGATATCGCTTTGGTGGAAGTCGACTTTGACGATCCGACTACGAACGTGCGATGACATCGCGTCTCAGCAATCGCTAAACCAACTCAGAGAGGTTATTGACCACGCCGGAGCATGATCAACCTGACCACGAGGGTCTGTTTCCTGCGAGCAAACGAAGAACAAGCAAGAAACTGAGATTGCAATCTGGACATTGCGAATATAAGATGAAAGCTTTATTGATCAAGGTGGGGTTCTGTGACGCCTTTGTCTGGTCGTTGAACACAAACGAAGTACGCGAAGTTGCAGCTATGGCGAACTTTTAATCTAAACAAAACCCAAAGTCTAAACGACGCCCTAAGGGCTGTATATATGGAGGAAGATGGGGGAATTTCGTGGCCCTTGGGGAAGGGGTCCGAAACCAACCCTATCTCTTGTTTCCCCACACATACGGACTCTAAAAACAGCCTATACTCAAGTATTTCGAAATTACATGGGCCTGGCCCAATAATAAGGTGACGCAGCACCTAGAATAGCCTCTGGACGAAAGTTATGAAGTAGCATCTTGTATATTTCGTCCAAGGCTTCATGCACGCATTATGGTGGCTTCAACGTCCTGAAATCATCACTTGTAACTCCGTTCTTGTTCCCCATGCGCATGCCATCATCTCCATGCTTGTTCTTGCTCCAATGTTCATCCTTCTAAAAGCTAGGCCCTTCATTTGTAAGCAAAACAAATGTATCCAATTTAGGCAGCATCATATTCTCATGAACATTAGAATCATTACCAAGAAACGAAAGTACCTGGTAATTTAATTGGCGTGCGCGAGCTCTAGTAATTGGTCCAGTATGTATAGCAGCAGGGGCTGTGGGTGTAACAATGGTATTGATGTCCTCATCATCCTCCCCTTCTTGAAATTCAGCACGTTATTTTCCTTAGTTAACTCATGCATTTAGCACGTTTATATTTAGCATTCATACGCTCAATGTTTTCCTTAGTTAACTCATGCATTTTTAAGATCAATTCAGCACGTTGTTTAGCATCAAAATTAACCTTCTCCGAAGATGGAAGAGGCAACAAATCAATAGGTGCACGAGGTAGGAAACCATACACAATTTCAAAAGGGCACATCTTAGTAGTAGAATGCAATGAACGATTATAAGCAAACTCAATATGAGGCAAGCATTCTTCCCACATTTTCTTATTATTCTTCAAAACAGCCCTAAGCATAGTAGACAATGTTCTATTGACTACTTCAGTTTGTCCATCAGTTTGGGGGTGACAAGTAGTACTAAAAAGCAGTTTAGTCCCCAACTTAGCCCATAAACATCTCCAAAAGTGGCTAAGAAATTTAGTTTCACAATCTGAAACAATAGTATTTGGCACACCATGCAAACGAATAATTTCACAGAAGAACAAATCAGCAACATTAACAGCATCATCGCTTTTATGACATGGTATAAAGTGTGCCATTTTTGAGAATCTATCCACGACAACAAATATGCTATCCCTCCCTTTCTTTGTTCGAGGTAAACCTAAAACAAAGTCCATGGATATATCCTCCCAAGGAACACTAGGTACAGGCAAAGGCATATATAAACCATGAGGATTGAGTCATGACTTAGCTTTTTGACATGTAGTGCAGCGAGCAACAAAACGCTCAACATCCTGTCTCATCTTTGGCCAAAAGAAATGTGTAGCAAGTACGTCCTCCGTCTTCTTCACGCCAAAGTGTCCCATTAATCCTCCTCCATGCGCCTCCTGCAACAATAAAAGACGAAGAGAGCTAGCTGGAATGCATAGCTTGTTAGCACGGAACACAAATCCATCATTAACGACAAACTTGTTCCAGGTTCTTCCTTCTTTACAATTCTGCAAAACATCTTTAAAATCAGCATCATGCACATATTGATCTTTGATGGTCTCCAAACCAAATATTTTGAAGTCAAGTTGTGACAGCATAGTATAGCGACGAGACAATGCATCAGCAATAACATTTTCTTTACCCTTCTTGTGTTTAATGACATAAGGGAAAGTTTCAATGAATTCAACCCATTTAGCATGTCTACGATTCAGTTTAGCTTGACTTTTAATATGTTTCAAAGATTCATGATCAGAATGTATAACAAATTCTTTGGGCCATAAATAATGTTGCCATGTTTCTAAAGTCCGAACAAGAGCATATAGTTCTTTATCATAAGTAGAATAGTTCAGACTAGGCCCACTCAATTTTTCAGAAAAGTATGCAACAGGTTTACCATCTTGTAATAACACACCTCCTAATCCAATTCCACTAGCATCACATTCAAGCTCAAAAGTCTTATTAAAATCAGGAAGTTGGAGTAAAGGAGCATGTGTCAACTTATCTTTCAATACCGTGAAGGCTTCTTCCTGTGCGGTACCCCAAACAAAAGGCACATCCTTCTTTGTAAGCTCGTTGAGAGGTGCAGCAATGGTGCTGAAATCTCTCACAAAACGCCTATAGAATCCAGCGAGGCCAAGAAAACTCCTCACTTGTGTGACCATTTTGGGCTGCGGCCAACTCTCAATAGCTTCAATCTTGGCTTTGTCAACTTCAATTCCCTGTGGAGTAACAACATAGCCAAGAAAAGATACTCGGTCGGTGCAAAAGGTGCACTTCCCAAGGTTACCAAACAAACGTGCATCACGTAGAGCAATAAAAACAGCACGTAAATGTTCCAAATTTTCTTCCAAAGATCTGCTATAAATCAGTATGTCATCAAAGTAAACTACCACAAATCGTCCAATGAAAGCACGTAAAACTTCGTTCATTAATCTCATGAAAGTACTAGGTGCATTAGTTAACCCAAAAGGCATGACTAACCACTCATATAATCCAAACTTAGTTTTAAATGCTGTTTTCCATTCATCTCCCAATTTCATACGAATTTGATGGTAGCCACTACGCAAATCAACTTTGGAGAATATTGTAGAGCCACTCAATTCATCAAGCATATCATCTAGCCTAGGAATAGGATGACGATAACGAATATTAATATTATTAATGCCTCTACAATCAACACACATACGTGATGTACCATCCTTTTTCGGCACTAGAATAATAGGAACAGCACAAGGACTAAGGGATTCGCGTATATAACCTTTGTCGAGAAGCTCTTGTACTTGGCGCATAATCTCCTTCGTCTCCTCTGGATTGGTACGGTATGGTGCACGGTTTGGCAGTGAAGCACCGGGAATTAAGTCAATCTGATGCTCAATCCCTCGAATAGGCGGTAATCCCGGTGGCACGTCTTGTGGAAAGACGTCAGCGAACTCCTGCAAAATGTTAGTGACAGCAGGCAAATGTAACCAAACAAGATCTCCAGGTGCAAACACAACATGTTTTCTACCCTTATCTCCAGCAAGTTTATATTTAGCATTCATGCGCTCAATGTTTTCCTTAGTTAACTCATGCATTTTTAAAATCAATTCAGCACGTTGTTTAGCATCAAAATTAACCTTCTCCGAAGATGGAAGAGGCAACAAATCAATAGGTGCACGAGGTAGGAAACCATACACAACTTCAAAAGGGCACATCTTAGTAGTAGAATGCAATGAACGATTATAAGCAAATTCAATATGAGGCAAGCATTCCTCCCACATTTTCTTATTATTCTTCAAAACAGCCCTAAGCATAGTAGACAACGTTCTATTGACTACTTCAGTTTGTCCATCAGTTTGGGGGTGACAAGTAGTACTAAAAAGCAGTTTAGTCCCCAACTTAGCCCATAAACATCTACAAAAGTGGCTAAGAAATTTAGTATCACGATCTGAAACAATAGTATTTGGCACACCATGCAAGCGAATAATTTCACGAAAGAACAAATCAGCAACATTAACAGCATCATCGCTTTTATGACATGGTATAAAGTGTGCCATTTTCGAGAATCTATCCACGACAACAAATATGCTATCCCTCCCCTTCTTTGTTCGAGGTAAACCTAAAACAAAGTCCATAGAAATATCCTCCCAAGGAACACTAGGTACAGGCAAAGGCATATATAAACCATGAGGATTGAGTCGTGACTTAGCTTTTTGACATGTAGTGCAGCGAGCAACAAAACGCTCAACATCCCGTCTCATCTTTGGCCAAAAGAAATGTGTAGCAAGTACGTCCTCCGTCTTCTTCACGCCAAAGTGTCCCATTAATCCTCCTCCATGCGCCTCCTGCAACAACAAAAGACGAAGAGAGCTAGCTGGAATGCATAGCTTGTTAGCACGGAACACAAATCCATCATTAACGACCAACTTGTTCCAGGTTCTTCCTTCTTTACAATTCTGCAATACATCTTTAAAATCAGCATCATGCACATATTGATCTTTGATGGTCTCCAAACCAAATATTTTGAAGTCAAGTTGTGAAAGCATAGTATAGCGACGAGACAATGCATCAGCAATAACATTTTCTTTACCCTTCTTGTGTTTAATGACATAAGGGAAAGTTTCAATGAATTCAACCCATTTAGCATGTCTACGATTCAGTTTAGCTTGACTTTTAATATGTTTCAAAGATTCATGATCAGAATGTATAACAAATTCTTTGGGCCATAAATAATGTTGCCATGTTTCTAAAGTCCGAACAAGAACATATAGTTCTTTATCATAAGTAGAATAATTCAGACTAGGCCCACTCAATTTTTCAGAAAAGTATGCAACAGGTTTACCATCTTGTAATAACACACCTCCTAATCCAATTCCACTAGCATCACATTCAAGCTCAAAAGTCTTATTAAAATCAGGAAGTTGGAGTAAAGGAGCATGTGTCAACTTATCTTTCAATACCGTGAAGGCTTCTTCCTGTGCGGTACCCCAAACAAAAGGCACATCCTTCTTTGTAAGCTCGTTGAGAGGTGCAGCAATGGTGCTGAAATCTCTCACAAAACGCCTATAGAAACCAGCGAGGCCAAGGAAACTCCTCACTTGTGTGACCGTTTTGGGCTGCGGCCAACTCTCAATAGCTTCAATCTTGGCTTTATCAACTTCAATTCCCTGTGGAGTAACAACATAGCCAAGAAAAGATACTCGGTCGATGCAAAAGGTGCACTTCCCAAGGTTACCAAACAAACGTGCATCACGTAGAGCAATAAAAACAGCACGTAAATGTTCCAAATGTTCTTCCAAAGATTTGCTATAAATCAGTATATCATCAAAATAGACTACCACAAATCGTCCAATAAAAGCACGTAAAACTTCGTTCATTAGTCTCATGAAAGTACTAGGTGCATTAGTTAACCCAAAAGGCATGACTAACCACTCATATAAACCAAACTTATTTTTAAATGCAGTTTTCCATTCATCTCCCAATTTCATACGAATTTGATGGTATCCACTACGCAAATCAATTTTGGAGAATATTGTAGAGCCACTCAATTCATCAAGCATATCATCTAGCCTAGGAATAGGATGACGATAACGAATAATAATATTATTAATGCCTCTACAATCAACACACATACGCGACGTACCATCCTTTTTAGGCACTAGTATAATAGGAACAGCACAAGGACTAAGAGATTCGCGTATATAACCTTTGTCCAGCAGCTCCTGTACTTGACGCATAATCTCCTTCGTCTCCTCTGGATTGGTACGGTATGGTGCACGGTTGGGTAGCGATGCACCGGGAATTAAGTCAATTTGATGCTCAATCCCTTGAATAGGTGGTAATCCTGGTGGCACGTCTTGTGGGAAGACGTCAGCGAACTCCTGCAAAATGTTAGTGACAGCAGGGGCAAAGAGGAAGGCACGTCCTCGAATGAAAATAATGCCTCTTTGCACATAAAAGCATAGCAAACAGATTTGCTGAAATCTAGCTCATCAATATCAGATTTTGTGGCAAGTAAACATGCACTTTTCAATTTAATTTCAGAAACAACACTAGATGGTTTATTATTAGGTTTCATTTGTTGCTCAAATTCTTTTGCCACAATCTGATTTTCACTCTTATTTTTCTCCTGTTTTGCTTTATTAGCTCTATTAATGTCATCTTTCAAAATGGAATCAGGAGTCATAGGAAGCAAATTAATATTTTTATCCTTATGAACAAGAGTATACTGATTGTTTCTACCATGGTGTATAGAATTTTTATCAAATTGCCATGGTCTACCAAGTAATAAGGAACATGCTTGCATGGGTACCACATCACAATCAACATAATCAGCATATGTAGAGATACTAAAATGCACACGAACAGTACGTGTTACCTTAACCTTGCCGCTGTTGTTGAACCATTGTATGTAGTAAGGATGTGGATGTGGTCTTGTGGTGAGAGATAGCTTCTCCACCATCTCCATGCTAGCCAAGTTGTTACAGCTCCCTCCATCTATGATGACGCGAACAGAACGTTCCTTCACAACTCCCTTTGTATGGAACAAATTATGCCTCTGATTTTGCTCTGCTTGTGTGACCTGCACACTCAAAACACGCTGAGCAACTAAACATTCATACCTGTCAGCGTCTTCTGGAGCCATGTATTGCGTCTCATTTTCAGAATCATCTCCACCATGTTCTTCACGTGTAATAAGAGCCAAAGTCTCCTCATCATAGTCACTAGCGGACTCATACCCACCATCCTCAGTAGCAATCATTACACGCTGAGATTTGTATTCTCTCGCATAATGTCCTCTTCCCTTACAACGACGACAAATAATATCACTTGTGTGCCCTGTCGATGCCATGGAAGAAGAAGAGCTCTGTGCAGGCCCGACAGGTGCGCTCTTGGCAGATAGTGGTGGTTGTGCCTGCTTTCTTGTATCACGGCTGGAGGTGGAACCTGATGGAGGTGCTGGTGCAGTGGAAGTAGAAGATGCACGCGGTGTCCATGATGAAGGTCGACCTGCAGAAAAGTTAGTTCGCGCCAATGGCTGTCGATCCTGCACTTCACGTTCAGCTTTACAAGCAAGATGGAATAAATGAATGATATTATTATAATCCTTATACTCTAGAATGGTCTAAATCTCTTTATTTAATCCATCCATAAAACGTGCAAGCATAGCTTCATTCTCCTCAACAATACCACATCTAATCATGCCAGTTTGTAATTCCTGATAATATTCTTCTACAGAATTTTTCCCTTGTCTTAAGCGCTGCAATTTTTGAAGTAATTCACGTTGATAATATGGTGGAACTCAACGAGTACGCATAGCGGTTTTCAAAGCAGCCCAAGTAGCTGGAACAGGATATAATCTACAATGTTCAGACCACCAAACACATGCAAAGCTAGTGAAAGCACAAACAGCAGCAGGAACATGTCTCTCCTCAGGATATTGTAAACATGTAAATCGTTGTTCAGTTTCTAACTCCCAAGTAAGATATATATCAGGAACATATCTACCCTCAAATGGTGGAACATTCAATTTCAGTTTAGGGAGATGGTCATGATCTCGTACCTGAGGTGGTGGTGCCGGCCTACCGTTGCGAATATATACCTGAGGTCGACCTGCTGGTGGTGGTGCTGGTGGCTGCACGTAGTTCTGATTTTGATCAACCTCATCCTCATAATCACCCGCATAATCGTCATCCTCCTCAGCCGCCGTAGTAGCAGGCGCCAAAGAAGCATCAACAGTAGGTGCAGCGGCACCCGAATTTTGACCAGTCTCAATTGGAACGCGTTGTGCTCGTCCCACTTGATTTGGAAGGCGGCGTTGGAGATGTGGTTGTTGTTGTTGTAGAGGTGCGACATGTGCAGCCGGTGGTGGTTGGGGAAGACGCTTGAGTAATTCAGTAAACTTGTTATCCAGCTTTGTCTCGAACGACTTCTCCACGACATCTATCTTCTCCAGAGCCTCTTCAAATCTGTTTAGCACATCTCCCACCTGGCCACTCATCATTTGCTGAAATTTATCATGCAACTCCTTGTTCATCATGTTCTCCTAATCAGTCTCATCGGCTTGTGATCCTGCCATAGTTAGCAGCAATAGAAACACAAAAGAATATGATCCTGCAGACTACTAGGAAGTGGTGGTGATGGTGGTGTGTCACAAAACCTTCAAGCGAATCTCAAATTCTTACCAGTTCTTACCCAGCAGCAGGTGGTGATCGGCAACCGTTGTAGTCAAAACTCTCAAAGCTTGGATAGAGCGATTACCAGGGAGAGTCAAACGCACGATGTAGATGTATGTGGAGCTGGGAAGGCTTATAATATGGTAGCAAAAATGGTCAGCAATAATCAATTCAGAGATGCAAAGTTGAAGAAACGCTCAACGACGGTACTGTGCTGGTCCTAGGCTAGACCGTGCTAGAGACGCGAGCCTAGAACACTAACAAAATCACGGCGCTGCACGTAAACAAGGGAAAAGCACACTCTGGAATTTTTTTTGCTCTTTTTTTGCGAAAAATCACTATAATGGTGAGTATCTCAAAACTCTTCCCAGGTCAAACTGACAGGATGGGCACAAATTTTTTTGACTATTTTTTCGGAAATCAGGGCAGCGACGATGAAAAAGTGCGACAAAAAATCACTATGATGGCGAGTGTCTCAAAACACTCCCCGGGACCTAAAAATAGGATAGGGAAAAAATATTTTTGGTTGCCAAAATTTTGGCCTAAAAACTGCTCGGGGGTCTCCAGACTCTTTTTTCCGAGACCTACTCAGGCAAGGAAACACGAAACGGAAAATAGATGGATCTCTAAAACAAACTGAATATGACAAGAACTCGGATTGGTGGTGGATATATGGTGCTAGGATATGGCAGCGGTGGTGGTATATGGTAGCGGTGGTGATATATGGATATGGATCGGTGGTGGTATATGGATACGGATTGGTGGTGGTATATGGATACGGATTCAGAGCGGTGGCGGATAAGCAATAGTGGTAGATGGCAAGGCGATGATGATGGTGCGGCGGCGGCATGACAACTTATGACCAGAACTCGAAACTCTAAAAGACTAGACTCTAAGACCAGCAACTTGACACAACGATGCAACCGCAAATTCAACAAAGCAAAAACCCTAAAAAGATTATGCAAAGGCTCAGATTGGTTCGGATATACTGAACTAACCCTAATTTTTTTGTGGCTTTTTCGTGGACTGTAGGTATGAAGAACAGACTCGATCTAAACTACGAAAAACTGTAAAATCTCACCGAGCAACCTGGAAATCTGATACCACTTGATAGAGGCAAAGGTGTCCCGTCTTTCGATGAGATGATGGATATCGCTTTGGTGGAAGTTGACTTTGACGATCCGACTACGGACGTGCGATGACGTCGCGCCTCAGCAATCGCTAAACCAACTCCGAGAGGTTATTGACCACGCCGGAGCACGATCAACCTGACCACGAGGGTCTGTTCACTGCGAGCAAACGAAGAACAAGCAAGAAACTGACATTGCAATATGGATATTGCGAATATAAGATGAAAGCTTTATTGATCAAGGTGGGGTTCTGTGACGCCTTTGTCTGGTCGTTGAACACAAACGAAGTACGCGAAGTTGCAGCTATGGCGAACTTTTAATCTAAACAAAACCCAAAGTCTAAACGACGCCCTAAGGGCTGTATATATGGGGGAAGAGGGGGAATTTCGTGGCCCTTGGGGAAGGGGTCCGAAACCAACCCTATCTCTTGTTTCCCCACACATACGGACTCTAAAAACAGCCTATACTCAAGTATTTCGAAATTACATGGGCCTGGCACAATAATAAGGTGACGCAGCACCTAGAATAGCCTCTGGACGAAAGTTATGAAGTAGCATCTTGTATATTTCGTCCAAGGCTTCATGCACGCATTATGGTGGCTTCAACGTCCTGAAATCATCACTTGTAACTCCGTTCTTGTTCCCCATGCGCATGCCATCATCTCCATGCTTGTTCTTGCTCCAATGTTCATCCTTCTCAAAGCTAGGCCCTTCATTTGTAAGCAAAACAAATGTATCCAATTTAGGCAGCATCATATTCTCATGAACATTAGAATCATTACCAAGAAACGAAAGTACCTGGTAATTTAATTGGCGTGCGCGAGCTCTAGTAATTGGTCCAGTCTGTATAGCAGCAGGGGCTGTGGGTGTAACAATGGTATTGATGTACTCATCAATATCCGAGATTGAAGAAGAAGCACGACATCCGTTGGATGGACATCCAACGGCCACAGCTGCCAGAACCGTGTGTTGTTGACAAAGCCTTGCATACGCGTCAACTTAGTTTTTTTTAGGGGACGCGTCAACTTAGAAGGCCCACAAGTGTGTGGCAGAGAACATATAGCCCATTTGCGATTTGTGAGAATGTACAACCCATTTTTTAATTCTAATGGAATTTACTACAACCCATTTACAGTTTGTTAAAAGTAAAGCCCATTTTCTAGCTAGGACAACGATTAATAATTTCAACCAACCGCTCAAAACAGAATTAAAAAAAATCCCACATTTTTATGGGATCCGAAATATTTTTATCCGAAATTTCTAGTCAGATTAAATATAATTTCAAAATAAAGTTGTATTACATTAATATCCAACGAAATAAGTAATGAAATTAAAATTTTCAAATTCCAAAAATAATATATTTTTAAACTAATTACGCGTTTGGTGCATTTTTTTGTAGTTACTGCCTAGTTATTATAATTACATCCCATTTATTATTTCTTAAAGTCCATTTTCTTGTTAAGCCTAATGCATACCTCCTACGAAAGTTTGCAGCCCAGCGGGGCGGAGAATAACAAGTTGACCCGGATATTGTGTACAACTGTCAGCCCAGTTGCATTGCTGATGTTGAAAAAAAGGCCTGTGTAGTACAGTACAACCTAACGTGGCTACTCAACCCACATTAAGCGACGCCGGAAAGGCCCAAACAAGGCTTCTGTACAACTTTTTGAAGTCACTTAGCTCAACTAATAACTTAAGATAAAAGTTAGATTATAGTGGAACCTAATTAAAAGCTGTCACGAGCAAAGAAATAATTCAAAGGGTCCCACTTGTGCGTGTGTGCGTTTGTGTGTGTGTGTGTGAGAGAGAGATAGAGAGAGAGAGAGAGAGACCCATCGGTCGATGCTCGTAAATACATCTTTCAGCCATATGCATTGCTGATGCTCAATAAAGACTTATATAGTTGACACAATCATATAGAACATCATAGCACACTGAACTTGCATACAAAACTTTCACGCAGGCGGCACAATCAGGATGGAAGCAGTGGATCGCTACGGATAGGGCTATGTTGAAACCAACGAACTCGTACATAACGGTTCATCATCTTTATCAATGACAGGGAAATATCTTGAATGTTGTGCAAAGAAAACACACAGACAACATAGTAAGTTCTGCTAGCACATTAAGTTGACGTACAACCCTTTCTAAAAAAAAGTTCAGGTACAAAATTAGAACAGGTCACAATCAAATGTTCTGGCACATCAGTGCTTCACACCCATAGCTCGGATTTAACTAGTATCTGACAAGATTCAGTTGTTACCTCAAATTAGAGCACATCCAGGCAGCCAGCCCCGCCTCTTCTCCCAAAGAAGCAGTGGCCTCCGCCGCGCGATGGAGTAGGCCTTGTGCCATCCATCATTTCGAGCAACACGGGGAAAGTCTGACGTTGACTCCTGTAATGGACGTCATCGACGGACCCTGGCACCAGCGGCGGCGGCAGGACTTCGATTGATGGATTGACCACTTCTTCAACATGCACGAACACTCGATACAGGTACATCCCTAACGTGGTCTGCGGCGGCCTTGGTGGCGACGAATAGTACAACCCCGGTTCCTGCACCGGTATCTCAACACCAATCACCTTCGGTATGGTGGACGGCTTCTTCATCCATGCCATAACCATCAGAGCCCAGCTGTCTGGAGGGACAAACATACTTACGAGCTCACCTCCAAGGTCGTTGATAAGCTCATTCATGGACTCGCTGTTCCAAGCACGTCGAGGCATGCCGTGGAAGGTAAACTTTGTTAAAAACACAAGCTCAGAGGGCACCCAGCCCCATCCTGGGTGCCACCGATCAAAGCTCACCAGCACGCCATCGCAGAACAAACGCCGGGAAGATTCAAACACACGACTGCAGTCGAAAGTTGTCAGGAACCTGACGAAGAAATCAGCCTGTGGCGGACAGACTTCGACGAGCAAGTTACTTATTTGGATGCCGTGCGCAATGCCAAGAGCTTTGACAAGGTCGTCAGGCGAGACAGGAGGCCGGTCGCCGTTGATGGTTACCATCCGCACTTTGTTGGCAAACTAGTCGTCAAGCGCTGCCATGCCACTGTTGAACGACAGCACGCAGCAACCGAAGGCAGGACGGACCTCAGGATCTCTGGCTCGGAGATCTGCGTTGACCGGCGACATGATAGTGAGCTTGAGTACAGGGAGTACAGGAGGGGGATTTGGGGGAACTGGAGTAGGAATCGAGATTCCAGAGGTGGGGGAGGGGCGGGAGATTGAGGATGAAAAGGTAGCTTGAATTTCGAACATGTGCCAATATGATCTCGGCGCGCAAGCGCACGAAAACACCGGTGGCGCCGACATGTCGGCCTAAGAGTTCTTATTCTTTCTTTTTTGGAGAGCCGGATTTTTTAGGATCTTTTGGGAGCCCGGCCTCAGAGTCATAATTGACCTGTTTGGCATTGTGTTACTACTCGGCCCATATTCAAGGACACTTCACTGGCCCAAACAAGTGTTCATCATCGAAAAGACACTGAGCTCAAATTATATAACTTGAAAAAAGGAGATACACTCTGAACACTGGAGAATGGTGATGCCCTCATTTAGCCCACCAGTAGTTCGACACAATAAACAGTTCGAAACAACGATATATACAACATTCAAACACCGACTCGTGACTACTACTGACATAAACAACAAGACATGATAGTTCATAAGAAGTCTTGCTACACCACCAAAATGCACCCATCTGCAGCGCTCAGACTCTCGTGATCCAGACGAGAATGACATTCTAAACAGAGGCAACTATTACATAGTAAGAGTGACATAGACAAGGATGACCAAATGACAAGGAATATGCATAACAAAAGAAAGAACTACCCATCCAGAACAAGCAGCAATGACAACAAAGTCATTCGAAGAGATGATCCAACACCATCATAATTTGCAGCCCCGCTTCAGCGACCAATGATCCGGAGACACCAGTACTCCACCCTTTCGACGCAACAGCCCAATTACCTATCAACCTGAAGGCTTGAACCACATCACTGCCTATCGTAATTGAGACATCCAAGCATCAAAGTTAATCCGGGTGCCTTTGTCATTCTCACCTTCTTTTGTCTGCAGGCTGTATCGTTGACAATCAGGGGAGTTTGCTCCCGAACTCCTAGGGCTCGCTGTGTAGACATAGTTTTCCATAGCAAACAGAGCCTCTCTGCCATCAAGGTCCTTGCCAACGGTGATCTCCTGGTTAATTGGATAATTGAGTCCGAGAAACAGAGAGTGTGAACCAAGGCTATTTACCCACCTCCAACTAAAAAATCCTGAAGGCCCCAACAAGCTGGTATCCTGCTCATAGACGTAATAGCCACTGTCTGGATACTCACGTATTTGGCAAAGGTGGTGTGATTACAAAGGGCAGTAACTATAGGGACACTGCATCATATCAAAAAGGACAGGCATTGTTAATGTAAGATCAGCATTGTTCAGAGTATGAGTAGGATAATGCAAGAAACAACATTGATATGTCCTTGTTGGAACTGGGAGGAAAATACAGGGAAATGTATACTGGGTTCGAAAATATAGAAGTACCACGCATGGTTATACTCATGTTATCTCGCAATCGATTCTTCACAGGAAACTACCATGTCATGCATGTTATGTAATCATGTTCTGTCCTCACAAGCAAATTCTTCAAGGTAACTAACATACCATGCATTGTTATATACTTGTCTTCTGTGGGCAAATTTTTGGTGAGGATATTAGTCTAGCCATTGATTGCTGAAGGGTGAATATATATAGGTATGTACACATGGTAAGCATTACAGGATTTCACTACATCCAAATATAGAGTTCTCCATATGCACATTTGCTTCCCTAATGTATGGTTAGATGAAACCAACAGTGTCGTGCATGTTTCTACATCATAAAAATGAGAAAACTAACATGGCCATTGATACACACTCATATTTAGTAGTAGTATATAGATTACTGTAAAATAAGGAGAATATCCATATATTCCTAACCGTTTGATTATTCAGGGGTACAAATTGGCTGTAATGACATTATCACAATCGCATGAATTAACTCATTCCAAATATAGCTGATTTACGGCGTCTCTAATACATTTCCATAGTGCTACTCAAATTCTGCTCAAACAGGGATATGCCAATCATCACAAAAAGTTCAAACAGTGTCATGGCGTCATCATTAACATGAGATGGAAACAACTTACATGTGCCGTCCCAGCAATACGTGCTGCCATCTGCTTTGTCGATCGCGTAGATGATGCCATTGTGTTCAATAGCATCACAGAAGTGTGTATCAGCTTTGACGATGATCCACTGTGAGCTGAGTTGTCTCCAGCTAGAGAAGGCACCGGCGTAAAGATAGGCGAGTCCGCGGTCGAACAAGGCAATTAGCTTGAAGTCTGCGTAATTCGCATGTCGTGTGGGCACTTGGCAGATTACAATCTTCTGCAAAACAAGGTCCGTCCAACTGACGTGGTAATCTACATGACTAGGACCGCGATGGTAAAACTCTATATAATCCAACGGAGGAAGGATAATCTCCTGGGAGATCTGGAAGTTCACGAGCACCAACTTTTTACCGTCTTCTCTGAAGGCAGCCATCCAGTGATAGTTCATGCCAACCCAGTACATACCTGCCAAGAAGTTTTGGGCGATGGTGATCGGATTAAAGTTGAGGGAAATGATGTACGGCGACCCACTACATACCTGCAAAGAAGTTTTCGCTAATGGAGATCGGATTGAAGTCAAGGGGCATCATGTACGCCTCCTTATCATGGTGAGCCAATCTCGCAAGACCAGATAGCAGCAAGCAGGGTGTCATCAAAAGCTTTGGCCTCGCTTCGATGATGGCCGTGTGCATGCCCCTGGAGCATGCAGCCAGCCGCAGGGTGCTCAACATATCCATACACGAACAACAGAGGTCGAGGATGTCACTGGGGAGATTGCTCCAATCGCGGCTCATATGGATCATGCGCGGTTCACGTTCGGCCATGGTGGAGTTTGGAAGGTGGGGTTTTGGGGGCTTGATTTACGGGGGAGAAGGTTGTCGGTGCTGGAGCGGCTAGCGAGGGAATAGTGGTACTGGGGGAGGCGAGCGAGGCGAGGGTTTGCGGGGGCACAGTGAGATAATGAAGAGTGACCTCAGGATCTCCGGTGAGACGGAGATGGAGTGGTGCTAGAGGGAGACGAGGCAAGGCATGCTATACAGCGGCGGTGACAGTGACTGCACAGTGCACAAGGTGAGGCTGACTTTCGTAACCCGGACACGCCGCCTGGACTGGTGTCACCTCGGGCGCAGGGCCTTGTCACTTCACTGTGAGGACCGGATGAATAATAGTATTTTGACCATCAAGTGTACCACAGTTGTACTACTACTACTAGTAGGAGTAGTAGGAACATGAGTACACTCCCGCGCTAGCATGCCTCTGGGTTCACTTCATCCTCCAGCTATCATCCATATTGCGAGCAGAACCAAATTCTCGTGCATGCGGAAGCGCGAAGAAGGACTTATCTTTTTTGAGGATAACCACATATTCCTTAAACGTAGTAGGAACATGAGTAGTACTCCCTCCGGTCCTCTTTTGTCTGCGCATAACTTTTTTCAGTATTTCTCTAATTAGTCTATGTATATACCCTTTTGCATGCGCCCATTTCCCTCCATGCCCTGCATTCACAACATTAATTAGCGTACGCATGAGCAGCTGCAGCCAGACTCCAGCCAATAAACTGCAGGATGCAAGTGGGCCATTTTGTGCGCGTGGGAGAGAGAAAAGGCAACCGAAGAGCCCGTCCAATCCATTGCATGCAGCACTCAAACCACTGCAGCTCTCCTCATGCATGCGCATAACTTCTCCCATTTACTTCTCCATCGGGAACCGATTTTCCTCGGCGTTTTCACTACTCCTTGATCTTCATTTGCATCCAAACCACACTGCATTCACATTGTTTTAAACTCTTCACATCCTCCTGGAGTAATTCTTAAGCCTCTATACATAATCATCTTCTTCAGTTAGACTAGCCATCTAATCCTAATTCTCCAAACCATAGCCCTCCGGTCCAGCGGTTCCAAATGGCGAAAGAGATCGAGATGCAAGTTTTTAGGGTCGAACATGTCCTCGTCGAAGGCTCGTTGAGCATAGTTGCCATAGTCACCGACCACACAAGGGTTGTTCGGAAGTGGATCAACAATGTATCCAACTCCCTCCAAAAGGTGGAGATGAATGTCATTGGTCTCGATGCATGAGTACACGGAGCGTGCCACTGGGAAGATCCAACGCGCCGATGTCCTTTAGCTGTGCCTCGAAGATGATGTTTTGGTTTACCACATCATACACGCGCCCTCCATACCAGGTGAGCTTTACGATTTCTTGTCTCGGGAGGACATATACTTCTGTGCGGCAGCCATCGCAGGGGACAAACAGAAATTGGAGCCATACAACCTTGATTTGAAAAGCACCACTGACCTACAAACCAAAATAAAAATTCCTATAGAAGATTGTGATAAACCGACACCATCCCTATTCGACGTAGCAAATTTTGTGCTAGGAACAAATCTTCAGAAGGGTGACGAGACGCTGGCATTAAGGTCGTCTGGATGGGAGAATTATCCCTTGATTTACGAGCGGATAAAATATGCTGCCCTCGATGCCCGTGTGAGTTTCGAGATAGCTGCAAGGTCCAGAGAGCTTGTTGCGAAGCCGTCTCCCATAGAAAATGAGAACAACAAGAAGAAGAAGAAGAAGAAGATGCTGCACCAGCAGCAGGGCATTATGGATGGATGAACTATTTCCTCTCTTGTAAAAAAGATTATTCCCTCTCTGTGTATATTGATATAGATGGACTATTTCGATGGTGTGCATGTCTTTGGAACAAGTAGTAGCGTGGGTCCGCTTGACTATAAGGAACTATTTGTCCACCTAGCTTTCTCTACTACTCCTTCCAGTGATCGGTATGCAATGCATGTGTCCGTAGACATCACAGCTTGTCCATGGAAGTTCAACTATGGCATCCATCACGTTTCATCCAATGCCACTCGTGATTCCCACAACGCCGCTCCAACCCATGGCACCACGTCCCCCGACGTGCGCCTCACCCCTCTCGGCCGCACCGCCCATCTGGCTTTGTGTGCATGACATGTTGGCCACCTTAAATGCGGCGAGCATCAAATTTCTACCACAGCCACACAAGATTCCTACGATGCCGCACGAACACATGACACCACACGTCCCCCGACCTCCGGCTCACCCCTCTCGGCCCCACTGCCCCTCTAAATTTGAATTTGAAACTTATAAAACGAAAAGATTCAAAACAAATAAACTGGAAGAGAGGGAGTATATCGTAGGATGTGTCCCATACGAAACAAGTCCCCTGGCTTGTCACCGCGAAGATGCGGTTAGAAAGGAGCACAGCGTCTTCGTACTCATACGGCAATAAATCGGCCGGAGACAGCATGGTCCACCTCTGACCGTTGGAACACGTGTTAGTTCCTTAGTGACCCAGGGACATTTCGGATAAATCAGGTCGGGTTGCCTAGTGGCTATAAATAGCCCACCCCCTACACCATAAATTGGTGGCTACTCAGAGTTAGTGCATGGCTTTTGTCGTTTGAGAGCAACCAACCTCCGAAGCTTTTGAGAGAGAGAAATCCTTGCGAGGACAAAGCCCAAACACCCAGAGCCAAAGAGTGTTAGGCATCACTGAAGTCTTTCTGTCTGCCTGACCTGAAAACTTGTTACACTTGAGGACTGTGAATCCTCCAGCCGGTTAGGCGTCGCGTTCTGAGCATCCAAGAGTCGTTGTGGATCGCTGGTGAACGAAGTCTGTGAAGGTTTGGAAGTCTACCTTGAAGACATACCAGAGTGATTGGGCGAGGACTGGGTGTCCTTAGCTCAAGGGGAATAAGGTGAAGACGCGGTCTACTGAGTTGAATCTCAGCCTCCCTAACCAGACGTACAGTTGTCACAGCAACTGGAACTGGTCCAACAAATCCTGTGTCCTCAACAAGCGACTGGTTCTATCCTCTCCCTCTCCTTACTTACAGTTTATCTTCGTGAAGTCATTGCCTTCTTGCACTACCTGTTTGACTTCACTGCGTGACTACTATCATTGTTTGGCTTCATACTATCTTCCATCCTGATCTTTACTACCTAGTTGCTATTAGTCTTCGTGCTTTCACTTCATTGCATACTTGACTATGGCTTGCTTAGTGTAGTCTACCTTCCACTGCATATCTATAGGTTCATTTCTATTATTTGTCTTCAAAACTCTCATGGTTTGAAGACTTCCATAAAAATCGCCTATTCACCCCCCTCTAGTCGATAACTAGCACTTTCAATTGGTATCAGAGCTAGGTACTCCCTTGTTCTGTGTGATTCGGTTTAACCACCTGGAGTTTTAGCTATGTCGACTGCAGGGATAATCAAAGTCTCCGCTGCTTGCCCCGTCTTCGATGGAACTGAATATCCCTACTGGAAGAATAAGATGTGCATGCATCTTGAAGCCATTGATGTCGACCTCTGGTATGTCGTCAAGAATGGCGTTCCCAAGACTGGTGAAGGTGTCACCCCTGCTGATGTCAAGAAGTTCGTTCAACTGGATTCTACTGCCAAGAACACCATCTGTGGTCATCTGACCAAAGGACAGTATGGCCGTGTGAGTGCTCTGGAAACGTCGAAGCTAGTCTGGGACTGGATCTCCAAGGTCAACGAAGGCGTCTCAACCCAGAGAGATCAAAGGATCGGTGTTCTTCGCAACCTCTTCAACCGCTTCAAGAGAAACGACAATGAAAATGTCCAGCTCACATTTGATCGCCTCACTGACATCACAAATGAGCTTCGTGCTCTCGGCGCCACTGAGATCACCAAGCATGAAATCATCAAGATACTGCTGAGATCACTTGACAGCTTGTTTGACACCCTTGCCCTGATGATACAAGAACGCCCTGACTTCAAGACACTCGATCCGTCTGACATACTTGAGAGGCTCAACACACATGAGTTCCAGCTATACGAGAAAAGAGATATCTATGGTCCCAACTATGGCCGAACTCGTGCTTTGAAGGCAAAAGCTGTTTCCTCATCTAAAGAAGAATCTGACTGTAGTTCTGATGATCCTGAAGACATTGGAAAGGAACTTGCTATGCTTGTGAAGAAGTTCCAGAAGTTCACTAAGAAGAAGGGCTTCAGAAATTCTTCATGATCCAGCTCAAGAAATGATGAAGCTTCCACTCATGACTACAAGAAGAGAACATGTCACAAGTGCAAGAAACCTGGACACTACATCTCTGAGTGTCCATAGTGGGACAATGAGAGCAACAAGAAGAAGAAGAAGAAGAGCAAGGAATATGATTCTGATGACAACAAGAAGAAGAAATCCTCAAAGTCTTCTTCCAAGTCCTCATCCAAGTCTTCATCTCATAAGAAGAGCTCATCTGGCAAGGCTCGTGCTTTTGTTGGCAAGGAGATGGATTCAGAGGAGGAGTCTGCTTCTGAGGAGGCGGAGGTGGAGTCTGAGAAGGAGTCCGACCCTGGCGTTGCAAGTCTGGCTCTAGCTACAGCCTACGTTGCCAAGTCCATCTTCAACACTGAAGACAACGGCCCTGTCACCAACGCTGATGATAATGACAAGGACGACTCTGCTCCCACCTACTGCTTCATGGCACGTGGTGCCAAGGTAAAATCACGCGATGCTTCCTTTCAAACATCAAGTGAAGATGACTCTGATTGTGAATCCAAACCCAGCTACAAAACACTTGCTAAAATTGCAACTGAACAACAGAAAGCGATGGAACATACTAAAAAACTGTTAGACAAAAGCGATGACCTGTTGGACGCGGAAATGACCCGCTCTCAGTCCTTAATTGAAGACATAAAAAATCTTCATGTTAAGTACCAGGAACTTGAATGTCGTCATGAAACGCTCTCAACCACTCATGAAAAGCTTTCCTATGATTATCTTCAAAGGAAGCAAGAGCTTGAGAAATTGAGAGCGGCTCATGAAGATCTTCAAAAAGAAAATGAGTCACTTCGCGCTCAACCGATCAGTCCCGCTCAGGAAGGATTTGAACCACCATGTCTAAAATGCCTTGAGCGTGATAACGCTACTTCTTTTGCTGAATGTTGTACTGCTGCCACTGTTGCAATATCTTCAACTGTTGATGTGGTGACTAACCCCTCTGCTGAGGATACCACTACTATTGCTGATGAAAATGTTAGGTTGAAGACATTGCTTGAAACAGGGATGTACAAAAGTCTCAAAGGGCATTAGACACTGTGCGATATCCTCAAAAAGCAGATTCTGAACCGAAACCCTAGGAAAGAGGGTGTTGGGTTCGAGAGGAAAATGAATGTTGATGGATCCTACTGGAAGCCTGAGCAGTATCCCAAAACCAAATGGGTTGCTGCAAAGGGACCTCCAGTGGATCCATCCACCTTATCTGGCTTCACTTGTGCTAACCCTATTATCATTGATGAATCCTTTGATGCAAACTATAAACTGTTTAAGAATCAGAATGGTGAAGTGTTTCCCAGGTATATTGGTACTAACTGCAGGAATGGGCCACCTATGAAGAAGATCCGGGTTCCCAAAAGTTGTCTTGAGAATCTTCCTGTGAATGTCATCATTACACCGCCTGGGAAGAAGACAAATCCCAGACCAGAGGCTTCATATGGTCCAAAGGCTTCATACAGACAGAGGACTCACCTGAGTCACCCTAACGCCAATGTTTTTCAGGGAAATCATACTCAGACTTATGAATATGAGCATGTTTCTTCAAACCGCTATGTTCATAAATCTAAGAACTTTTCTGCTTATTCATATGAGTACTATTCACCTCCTCCAAGGCTAATTGCTAGGGCTTCAAAGCCGAAGTTCTCAGATGCTGCACTTAGACTCAATGCTTCTAAGCCACCCCTGAAGATGTGGGTGGTTAAGAAGAATTAACTTTCTTTTGCAGGGAAAGGTCTCCAGCCGAAAATCAAAGGTGTCTGATGCTAATGCTGGGGACCTAAAACATCTTGTAGGGCGCAAGATCAAATGCCCAAATGGTCTTACTATGTATTTTGTTCCTGAATCGCTTGCCAATCATCCTATCAGTCCTAATCTTGATCTGAGCTTTGATAATCCTCTTGTGCGTCAAATGTTTATGCTTCACAATACTCTTGGTGAAGCCTATCCCCCTAACTGTACTGTAGGGTATGACATCTCATGCTTCAGAATGGATTATGGACAGCGGATGCACTAATCATATAACTAGTGATCGAAGTCTTCTCATGGACTCAACGTTACGTCCATCTGACAAGAGTCACATCACATTTGCTGACACTGGTAAAAGCAAGGTGTTGGGTCTAGGTTTGCAATCTCAAAGGATCAGCACATGGATAAAGTGATGCTTGTTGAATCCCTTGGTTTCAACTTCATGTCTGTCTCAATGCTTTGTGACTTGAACATGAGTGTGATATTTGGAAAATATCGTTGCCTTGTACTAATGGAATCTGACAAGTCTCTTGTCTTTGAAGGGTACCGGAAAGATGATCTGTACATGGTAGATTTCTCAGCAGGACCACATCTTGCGGTATGTCTTCTAGCAAAAGCGTCAGAGTGCTAGCTCTGGCATCGGAGGCTAGGGCATGCTGGCATGAGGAACTTACACACTCTCGCAAAGAAGAAGCATGTCATAGGCATCGAGGACGTCAAGTACAAGAAGGATCACTTGTGCGGTGCCTGCGAAGCTGGAAAGATGACTAGGGCCAAGCATCCCTCCAAGACAATCATGACGACATCTCAACCCTTCGAGTTGCTACACATGGACTTATTTGGCCCTACTCACTACTCTACTCTCACTACTACTGCGTGTCTCTATGGCTTCGTCATTGTTGATGGTTATTCCAGATATACATGGGTGCACATAATTCTCTACAAGACTGAAGTGCAGGATGTCTTCAGATGCTTCGCCAACCGTGCCATGAACAACTATGGCGTCAAGATCAAGCATATCAGGAGTGACAACGGCACTGAGTTCAAGAACACTGGCCTCGACCTTTACTTGAATACATTGGGAATCACTCATGAGTTCTCCGCTCCGTACACACCTCAGTAGAATGGCATCGTGGAGCGCAAGAACAGAACACTCATTGAGATGGCTCGGACGATGCTCGATGAATACAAGACTCCAAGAAAGTTCTTGCCTGAAGCTATTGATACTGCATGCCATGTCATCAACCGTGTTTATCTTCACAAGCTTATGAATAAAACATCCTATGAACTCCTCACTGGTAAGTAGCCAAACGTCAGTTACTTCAGAGTATTTGGTGCTAGGTGCTGGATCAAGGATCCACATCACACTTCAAAATTTGCACCGAAAGCACATGAAGGTTTTATGCTTGGTTACGGAAAGGATTCGCACTCCTACAGAGTCTTCAACCTCTTTCACTATAAAGTGATTGAAACTGTGGATGTGCGGTTCGATGAGACTAACGGCTCGCAAAGAGAGCACCTGCCAAATGTGCTAGATGAAGTTCCACCTAGTGAATCCATCAAGCTCATGGGGACTGGAGAAATCATACCAAATGAAGCACAACCTGAAGAGGAGCTTATCATTTCTGCACCTAATCAACCTGAAGACAGTGCTCAGCCCGAAGACAATTCTCCTAACGATGACAATGATCAGCAAGAGCAAAATCTTCGTCCAGTTCATCCTTGAGTTGCAAACGAAGTACAGATTGAGAAGATAATTGATAGCATCAATGTGCCTGGTCCACTCACTCGTTCAAGAGCAACACAGCTAGCAAATTTCTGTGGGCACTTTGCATTTGTCTCAATATCTGAACCCAAGAAAGTTGCTGAAGCCTTCATGGAACCTGAATGGATTCAAGCTATGCAAGAAGAGCTTCAACAGTTCAAGCTGACCAATGTCTGGGAACTTGTCAAGCGTCCTGACCCCCGCAAGCACAACATAATTGGCACAAAATGGATATATCGCAACAAGCAAGATGAGCATGGTCAAGTTGTCAGAAACAAGGCTTGTCTCGTTGCTCAAGGATACACTCAAGTTGAAGGGATTGACTTCGATGAAACGTTTGCTCCTATGGCTAGGCTTGAAGCTATTCGCATATTGCTAGCCTATGCAAACCATCATAACATCCTGCTATATCAAATGGATGTGAAGAGTGCATTTCTCAACGGAAAGATTGAAGAAGAAGTGTATGTTGCACAACCTCCTGGCTTTGAAGATCCAAAACATCCTCATATGGTGTACAAGCTAAACAAGGCACTGTATGGCCTCAAACAAGCCCCTCACGCTTGGTATGATACACTCAAAGACTTCCTGAAGAGCAAAGGCTTCAAACCTGGTTCCCTGGATCCCACACTCTTCACGAAGACATATGATGGTGAACTGTTTGTGTGCCAAATATACGTGGATGACATTATCTTCGGCTGCACCAACCAGAAATACAGTGATGAATTTGGACACATGATGCAAGAGCAATATCAGATGTCCATGATGGGTGAGCTGCGTTCTTCCTTGGTCTTCAAATTCGTCAGCAAGGCAATGTCATCTTCATATCTCAAGAGAAATACCTCAAAGATTACCTGAAGAAGTTTGGAATGCAAAACTGCAAAGGTTATACGACGCCAATGCCAACCAAGAGTCATCTGGGTCCTGACGCCAATGGTAAAGAGTTCGATCAAAAGGTATACCGCTCCATGATTGGTTCTTTACTTTATTTATGTGCATCTAGGCCAGATATCATGCTTAGTGTTTGCATGTGTGCTCGATTTCAAGAGGCACCAAAGGAATCGCATCACTTAGCTGTGAAGCGAATTCTTCGATATTTGGCTTACACCCCAACATTAGGATTATGGTATCCAAAGGGCTCAAAGTTTGATCTAGGTGGATTCTCTGATGTTGATTATGCTGGTGACAAGGTGGATCGCAAGTCTACATCAGGCACATGTCACTTTCTGGGACGATCACTTGTCTGTTGGTCTTCAAAGAAGCAGAACTGTGTATCACTCTCCACTTCTGAATCTGAATACATTGCCGCTGGATCTTGCTGCGCTCAGCTTCTATGGATGAAGAAAACACTCAAGGACTATGGCATCCATCTGAAACAAGTACCACTCTACTACGACAACGAAAGCGCCATCAAGATTGCCAACAACCCAGTTCAGCACTTGAAGACAAAGCACATTGAAATTCGTCATCACTTTCTCAGAGATCATGTCATGAAGGAAGATATTGATATCATACACGTCAACACTGAAGAGCAATTGGCAGATATCTTCACAAAGCCCTTGGATGAGAAAAGGTTTTGCAAGTTGCGGTGTGAGCTAAATATCTTGGAATCCTCGAATGTCCTGTGATCAGGCACACATCCTAACACTTATGCATGTTGATGACTTAGATGTGCAACACACGAAGTAATGTATGTCTTCAATCAATGAAGACTTACACTCTGAGTGTGAATACATTAATGCGGAATTCGACTTCAGAGCGCCACGATAATTGTGCGTCGTGTCTGGGTCTAATACTTCCTATACGGTGGGTAACGCCACCACCAAATTCTTCTTGTTGAAGTGTTTTTCTCATGGCGTTACATTGCTATGTCTTCGCATTTGGTTTGTCTTCAATATCAACATGACTTCATATTTATCTTCACAATGTTGATTTGGGCTTATTCTGATATATACATATATTAGTGTTCTGTCCTCTACAGCATTCACTTATAGCTATGTCTTCTTGTTTGAATCTTTTGAACTAAGTGAATGTGATCGGACCCTAACCTCTCTATGCTTTCTACCTCAAACTCTATCTATCCAAATCATATGCATTCTGTTGAAACTGTCGAATATCTTCTATGCGTCCATGTCAGTAGAAGATACAGAGACAAACATTAAATCTGTTTCAAATGCTCAATTCTTATTGCCTGAAACCCGGAGAAGCCGGAACAACCACCCGACAGTCCAGGCGTGCGTGGGAACATGGGACAACTCCCAATGTGTTGCATGTTCGCCACGTGTCCCTCAGATGTGAACCACCAGGGGCACCTGCGTAATTGCGATGTGCCGTCCCTTTCCCTATAAATGCACATCCAATCGCGGTTAAAATCTTTCTTCCACCTCTCCACCTCAACAAACCCTAGCGCCACCGCTAGCTCTCGATGACGCCGACGAAGAAGCGCTTAGCTGTCACGACCTCTCCGACGCCGTCTTCACGCCGGCCACTGACATCGTCTTCTCCGCCGCCGCCGTAGGTGTCCTCCGTCGCCAAGTTAGGGCACGGAAGATCGAACTGCTCGGCCTCATCTTCTACTCCATCTAGCAGTTCATCGTGTGGTATATTAAATCTCTCTTTTACCGTCTTTTTGATCCTAAAGATTCATCCTTTCTACCAAAAGTGGTTTTTGGCTACACAAATTTGGATCTATCCTGTTCTGCATCTCATATGATGCCAAGTATATTCACTTATGCTTCACACGTAGGTAGATTCCTCACTTGTACTTATTCTCGAATTCGTACAAATCTGGAACCAACTCTCAACACATCAGTGAATGTCTTCGCGCTATGAGGTCAATATCTTCTAAACTGATTTATCTTCAAAATCTTCTGAGAATGCATATGACCTCTTCCCCTTCCCTCGCATCTCTAATGCTGTCACAGGTACATGTCCGTGGGAGAATCCCTTGGTTCTCATAGTCTGCATTCATTTGTAGAGTTCTTACAACATCATATCAACTCTCCCGAAGCCAGTTCCTGTCTGTCCAGCAGACGGAAGCCTTTGACAGTGTTGAAGCCATTCAGTCTGAACTTCATGGCACAGATAAGTCAGCAAGGAAGGGTGGCAGACAGTGCCGTGGGAATACATCGAAGGATTTGCCACCAGATCTCTATGAGTTGTACAAGACAGATCTAGAGGAAGACTACAATCAGCTCAAAACACGAATCCAATGGATTCGAAGATATTGGGCAGAACAGTGGTACAAGTACAGGTTCGTGACCCAGGAATATGCGGAGAAGAATGCCATCAAGCGACCCTGGGGAGACATCTTGTACAAAAATCTTCCACCCAGGTCCAGAGCTGAAGCCATTGATCAAGGCTTCTACCCTTGCATGGTCCGTGGACCGTAGCCTGCTGATGCCGACCCATCTTCATTGCTATGGTGTCGTGACAACAATCTGTTTAAGCGCAACTTTCAGTTTGAAAAGAACTCGGCCAAAGAGAACAAGAAGTCACGGGGATTAGACTTCAATCCTGGTCCCCCTGCTCCTCGTGCCGATGGCACATGCGAAGCTGAACCCAATCTTGTTGGGCCCTTCTACAATCTAGAAGGTCTCATCACTCACATCATGGTTCAAGGGACTGACGTGGATCAACCTGCAGACGACGCTGATTCTGACGAAGCGCCTGCTCCACAGAAGTATAAGAAGCTGAAGAAACCCAAGGTTTGAAGCCTTCCCTTGCACCAAAAGCTTCGCGAGCGAAGCCTCTGGCCACTGCTCCTCCTGCACCAAGTGTGCAATCAGAAGATCTCTCACGCATCTCCAAGTCCGAGAAGAAGAAAAAGAAGCCATGCACACCACTGGTCCAGCTCTGACCACTACTGCTGTTCCGAGGAATGAGAACGACGCCATTGATTTGTTGAGTGACGACGATCTTGCTGATGACGCTCTTGAACTGCTGATAAAGAGCAAGCAAGATGCAGAAATCTTCAATGATTTGCCTCTCTTTGACGTGGACGTGTTAAACAATTTCATTGATGAGTGTTTTGATACCCCCAATCTCAGCTTTGATGATCTGCAACTTACCGTCGGCCTAAGCGTCTCCTTCCATGGCGACATTGCTCCTGAGCTGGCTCTTGCTCAGAAAATTGTTGAGCTGAAGCACAAGATCGACTATGAAAAGGCTCAGTTCAAGAAGCACATGGCCAAGCTCAGCGTAACAGACGTCCAGAACTTCAAGGTCATGTTGCATGAGCTCAAGGAAGCGTTTCACAAGAAACGTGAAGAGGCCAAAGGTTCTCGAGAGCGAATGAAGCTTCTGGCTGCAAAGTGTGTTCAAGCCTACAATGAAGCTGAGAAGCACAAGGCACTTGGGCGTCCTGGCATCGACCCTAAGATGGCTGCCAAGTAGAAGAAGAAGCCTACTGTGGACCAAGCTGAACCATCCAGGCGGGAAGAACCTCGCATAGTCTTCCCCGCCAGTATGACAGGCGTGAAGCCTAAGGTCCCCACAGTGGCTTCAGAGCTTCAGAAGACAAGGGCAGCTGGAGTCAAAGCCAGAAAGCGCAAGACCAAGAACACCACTGACGATGCTCCACCCACCAAGAAGCGCAAGACCAAGAAGAAAGATCGGGCTGCTCCCACAGAGCCCCTTGTCGTCGAGCCAATTTCTGTTGCTCGTCCTGCATCTGCACAACGAGAACGTCGTTTGATAGTTCATGAGCCTGCTTCCCCAGAGGCTCCTGGAGCTGAAGGCATTCCAGCTGTTGACCCCACTGCAGCTGAAGACATTGGTCATCAAGACAATGTTGAAGATGATGAAGTCCTTCCTCAGATCAAGCACAATGTGGTATCATCGCCTATTCTTATGAACAGCGAACTCATCAGCATTGGTCGTCCTTTGACACCAATTGCTCAGGATGACTCATGGGCTAATCTCCCACAAAACACACCCCGTGAAGAAGAAACACCAACTACTCCCCCAACTCAAGTCACCGCTCCGGTGCTTGAAGATGATGACTTTGAGGCCCAACCTACTCAATCTCCTCAAGCGTCGCCAGCTTTCCGCAGGCTTCGTAAGGGACCAAGGCCTCAAGTCACTTTGTCGAGTGTTCCAGAAGGAGAAGAGCGCCACTCGGTATCACGCCAAGTATTTCCTGAAGCCTCTCCAACTATGAACAACTCTGAGTCTGAAGCCAACGCGACTGAAGATATTCCGGCTGCATTAGCCGATGACCAAGATGAACCAAGAGTTGAAGAAGATCGTGTTGCCACACCCCCAACCAACCCTGAAGTTGTTCTCGAGGAGAACGTGTCTGACCCTCCAGCTACTCAAGTGGAGGTTAACAATACTGAGGCGGCCACCAACACCAACACTGAAGCCAATGACGTTGTCATGGCTGAAGTCAATGTGGCGCCTGCAGTTAATGTGGTGCCTGAAGTGATTGCACCTGAAGCTAATGCTGCACCTGAAGCAAATCTGCAGCCTGAAGTTAATGCCAATGCGACTACTCCTGTACCGCCTCCAAGGCCACACACTATCGAGCAAGCATACAATTATGGTCAGCTGGTCACTGTCAGATGGCCCATTCTGGTTCCTCCTCCTGCTGCTGGTCCGTAGTTTGACTATCATGTCAAGCACAGGCCTCAGGTCCAGAAGCCAAAGCCAAGACTACCCAGGTTTCCAGGTACTGCCACTTCACCTGGGTCCTTTAATGCAAATGGCTTCATTGCGCACAACAGTTTCTTTGATAGCGCCAAGAACCCCTATTCCAAGCCAAGGATTTCATCTGATCAGTTCTGGAGCTATCAGGAGCGCAGCTACTACTCATGTGTTCTCTATGATCAAGGGCGCATCTTCCCTCATATGCGTCTTGACTGCGAAGCCATTGCTGGATTGCCATGCCTTGAAGAAGCCCTTGACTACTTCCGTGACGCTGGATTGCTGAATTTTGTGACTGATAAGGAGCATTGGAATGAAGAGCTTCTGTTGCACTATGCCACCCTCCACATTCGCGGCTACAACAGGGATCCGAAGACATGGGTACTTGAGTGGATGACAGGCAACGTACACCATGAAGCTAAAGCTCTTGACATTATTGAGCTCACTAGTCTGCCCACTCCAGGTGAACTATATGAACCTGGTTGTCAGCTTCACCGCAATGCATTGGAGAGCATCTTTCAGAAGCCAGAGCCCAACATGAGAGAAATGCTGAGCATGATGAAGCCTCTGCCACATGACGCTGATTACCCAAAGGAGTTCTTTGTTGAAGACCTAGAGTATCTGCCCCGCACTATTTATCATATCATCAGGCGAACTCTATGGCCTGTCAAAGGACATTCTTCAGCAGCGAAACTTGAAGGAGCAATGAAGACTCTGGTCTTTTATATCTTCAACGGCATCAGCTTCAATGCTCAAGACTTCTTTATCAGGCAATTGGCTGCATCAGGCTCTAATCTGTTTGGTCTGAAATTCTACGCTCCATGGGTTATGCGCCTCATCAAGCTACATTCAGCTGTCAACTATCAGCCCTCTGCTCGCAACCATCTAATCTTTTTGCCTGAGGTTGATATGTCAGTTGAAGCCATATACCCAGAGCCTGCCAAGGAGCATGTGTGTCTTCACAATGCTGATCACCAAAGCTTCACACAGCCCATTGAAGGAGTCCAGGCAGTCACTCATGTTTATCCTTTGGCTGGCAATACACGCTTACCTCACCGTGCTCAAACTGAAGCCACTGAAAGCACTATTGCTCAAAGGCCTCAAAAGCGATCTCGTGTTCTCAATGATCGAGAGCTTCTCGTTGCCCTGCATCAGAAACATGATAAGCATCACTACTGGCTGAAGCGGCAGATGCAAAGCCTCTTGGTGGACGTCAATTGCATTCGCAATCTTGCCACCAAGAATGCCTTTGTTACACATGAAACCTGTCGGAGGTCATGGAAGAGTTTGACATTGCTGAGTGCTGAAGCAGATCTTCAAGACGATGGCTTCACTGAAAGATTCAAGTTTGACTCCACTCCTCCAAGGAATGTTGTCTTGCGACGAACTCCGTCTCTTGAAGACTATGACTATTCCTCCTCAGCTGTAATGGTGAATGCCAGAGTCATAGATGATCAAGATGATGCTACTTCACCACCTCCAACTTCAGTGCGTATCGACACTGCACCAAGTTCTTCTGCACCACCAAACCCCGACGCCGATCCTGCATCTTCTCCTACTCCTTCTGGGAACGAGTAGAGGCTCTATGTCTTCAAACCTTTTTGGTCCTTACTGACAAAAGGGGGAGAAGCATATGAGTTGATAGTCTTCAAGCGGGTCCATATGGGCGGTTGCTTTGTATTTTGCCTAGTGTTTACAACTCTCGCTTTTGATACATTTGGTTCTTTGAGTTGTAGCACTTAAACTTGATGGTCGTCTGCTACTTGTTTGCTATTCTGTGATGCGATGATAAATTCCGCATATGCGATGATAAATCCTGCACGAAGTCATATTGCAGACATCCATTTTTCATTATGCATGTCATTATCTTCATTATATCAAATCATGCATGATGAATTGTCTTCATAAGTTGAAGAGGATCTCCACAAGTACAACCTGCCATGTGCATTTGCATTCCAAAAGAAAATTACTTGTATGCACATCTTCAGGGGGAGCCTTTTGCTACTTATGAAGACAATACCTAAATCCTTTACAATTTCACATACTTTTATCCCCGTTGAAAACTTCAACCAGTTTGTCATCAATCACCAAAAAGGGGGAGATTGTAAGTGCATCTAGTGCCACCCCTAGTTGGTTTTGGAGTATTGACGACAAACCTGGTTGAGGGACTAATGTGTTTGTGAGAATTGTAGGATAACACAGGTAGTAGTCCCTCATTGATTTGGTTTACCTACTGGAGATGACCCCTAAAAATGTATGAAGACATTGAAGACAATGGTGGTATGTGAAGATATTCACATTGAAGACTGTGACAAGAGAAGACATTGTGTGAAGACAATGGAGCGCGAAGACTTAGATGTTTCATTGTTTCCTTTTATTCTTAGTTGAGTCATAGGAATCACCGTAGTATTAAGTGGCGTCCCAGTGAACAAAGTCAGAGTGACTGAAGTGATGCTCAACCAAAATCCTATGTCTTCGAGCGAAGACAATGAGAGCAAATCTTATCTAGAGCTGGATGAGTCAGCTTTACTTGCAGCCCAAGTCAAGGTGTCGCGTGTGTTTGAAATCTGACCGTTGGAACACGTGTCAGTTCCTTAGTGACCCAGGGTCATTCGGACAAATCAGGTCAGGTTGCCTAGTGGCTATAAATAGCCCACCCCCTACACCATAAATTGGTGGCTGCTCAGAGTTAGTGCACAGCTTTTGTCGTTTGAGAGCAACCCACCTCCGAAGCTTTTGAGAGAGAGAAATCCTTACGAGGACAAAGCCCAAACACCCAGAGCCAAAGAGTGTTAGGCATCACTGAAGTCTTTCTGTCCGCGTGACCTGAAGACTTGTTACACTTGAGGACTGTGAATCCTCCAGCCGGTTAGGCGTCGCGTTCTGAGCATCCAATAGTCATTGTGGATCGCCGGTGAACGAAGTCTATGAAGGTTTGGAAGTCTACCTTCAAGACTTACCAGAGTGATTGGGCGAGGACTGGGTGTCCTTAGCTCAAGGGGAATAAGGTGAAGACGTGGTCTTCTGAGTTGAATCTCAGCCTCGCTAACCAGACGTACAGTTGTCACAGCAACTGGAACTGGTCCAACAAATCCTGTGTCCTCAACAAGCGACTGGTTCTATCCTCTCCTTCTCCTTACTTACAGTTTATCTTCATGAAGTCATTGCCTGCTTGCACCACCTATTTGACTTCACTGTGTGACTACTATCATTGTTTGGCTTCATACTATCTTCCATCCTGATCTTTACTACCGAGCTGCTATTAGTCTTCGTGCTTTCACTTGGTCAAACGGTCAAAGGGCATTTGAGGGACCACGACGGAAAAAGTAAGGGCAAAACTGAGGAAGCTTGAAAAGTAAGGGCAAAACCCGTGGGTAGGAACCAACTAGGGGCAAAAATGCAATTGTCCCATAAAACATCTCCGTTTTCTTAATTGGACTTCCTAACCTATTTTTTTCCTAGCCGTCCGATTACGGTCGTAGGGACGAGCTAGCCCCTACCCAAAAACCCACCTGCTATATAATCAGTGTAAACCTAGTTGTCCCATCCATCCATGCCCTCACCTGCCGCCGCCACTCCCTTCCTCGGGATCCCTCCCGATCTAGCCGCCACCCACCTCAGAGTCCCCATCCACCCAACCAGATCGCTCCGACCAGCTCCTTGATTTTCGCCGCCACCCGCAAGCGCAGCCACCTGCCTAAACTGCGAGACCCCCCACGATCCAACCAGCAAATGCAACCCTGCACCCCTCGCTCCAGCGTGCCCGTGCCCAAGAGCCTCCCTGCTTGCTCGATCTGGGATCGAGAGGGAGCTCCTCCTGTTTGCTCCTCCCTCCGTGGCGCCGTCGCCGCCGGTGAACCCAGCGCCGGCCTCCCGCGCTCGACAACGTTTCCGTCCAGCCAGGTCTTCCCGTCGCGTCCCCCCTCCTTCCATGGTTCTCCTTTCTCATCCCCGTGCCTCTCCTCTCTCTTTCGCGGGTTTCTGCAGGAGCAGCAGCAACCGCCATGGATGGCCGCCGCCCCGGGCGTCGCTAGGAACCTCCTCGTCGGTGTGATCCCGCGAGTCTCCGTCGCCCGTGCTCCACCACGCCCCCTCGAGCTCCTCCAGTCCACACAAGCGGCGTTGCCCCGTGCCCGCGTCTCCCTGCCTCGCGCCGTCCAAACACCGGCCGCCACGCCGGCGTCGATCTCCACCACCGCTGCCCTGATCCAGTCGCTCCGCCTTGGATCCGGCCGGTTCCGTGTCGCCTCCCCATGCCTGAGAGCCCGTGCCGGCCATCTTCCTCGCCAGGGTGCCCCGCCAAGTTCCCTCTGCTGTGTCGCAAGCCTTCGTCCTCCTCTGCTTCGAGCCGCATCCTGCATCGAGCGAACGCTCGTCCTCGAGCGTTGACTGCGCACCCTCCACCTCCTCGTTCGATCTAGCAAGGCCCAGTTTCTTTCCAGTTGCGCTTCTCCTTGATAGTTCCGGTTACGTTGCGATTGTGAGGATCCGTTCGACTACGTTGGTTCGCCTACTTCATGGACTCGTTCTTCTTCCTTGCGGGATCTCAGGCAAGATGACCCTACCCTTGATATCACTTCTATCTTTGCTTTGCTAGTTGTTCACTCTATCGCTATGCTTGCGCTACCTACCACTTGTTTATCATGCCTCCCATATTGCCATGTCAAGCCTCTAACCATCCTATCCTAGCAAACCGTTGTTTGGCTAAGTTACCGCTTTTGCTCAGCCCTTCTTATAGCGTTGCTAGTTGCAGGTGAAGATGAAGTTGGTTCCATTTTGGAACATGGATATTCTGGGATATCACAATATCTCTTATTTAATTAATGCATCTATATACTTGGTAAAGGGTGGAAGGCTCGGCCTTATGCCTGGTGTTTTGTTCCACTCTTGCCGCCCTAGTTTCCGTCATACCGGTGTTATGTTCCTTCATTTTGCGTCCCTAACACGGTGAGGGGTATGGGACCCTCTTGACAATTCGCCTTGAATAAAACTCTTCCAGCAAGGCCCAACATTGCCTTTTCCATTTGCCTAACAACCTACTAACTTTCCCTTGGGTTTTCAAACCCGAGGGTCATCTTTATTTTAACCCCCTCGGGCCAATGCTCCTCTAAGTGTTGGTCCAAACTAGAGCCCCTTGCAGCGCCACCTCGGGGAAACTCGAGGGATGGTTTTAGTTGTACGGACTGCTCATCCGGTGTGCCCTGAGAACGAGATATGTGCAGCTCCTATCGGGATTAGTCGGCACATTCGGGTGGTCTTGCTGGTTTTGTTTTACCATTGTTGAAATGTCTTGTGCACCGGGATTCCGAGTCTGATCGGGTGTCCCGCGATGGAGGATTGTCTCCGCAGATCGTGAGCTTATAATGGGCTAAGTTGGGACACCGTTGCAGGGTATAAACTTTCAAAAGTCATGCCCGCGGTTATGTGGCAGATGGGAATTTGTTTATGTCTGGTTGTAGAGAACTTGACACTTGACTTAATTAAAATACATCAACCGCGTGTGTAACCATGATGGTCTCTTTTCGGCGGAGTCCGGGAAGTGAACACGGTTCTTGTGTTATGGTTGTGCGCAAGTAGTTTCAGGATCACTTCTTGATCACTTCTAGCTTCACGACCGTTGTGTTGCTTCTCTTCTCGCTCTTATTTGCGTATGTTAGCCACCATATTTTCTTAGTGCTTGCTGCAACTCCACCTCATTACCCCATCCTTCCCATAAGCTTAAATAGTCTTGATCTCGCGGGTGTGAGATTGCTGAGTCCTCGTGGCTCACGGATTCTACCAAAATAGTTGCAGGTGCCGACGATACCAGTGCAAGTGATGCAACCAAGCTCAAGTGGGAGTTCGACGCGGACCTTGGTCGTTACTACGTTTCGTTTCCTGATGATCAGTAGTGGAGCCCAGTTGAGACGATCGGTGATCTAGCATTTGGGGTTGTCTTCTTTTATTTTGGTTCCGTAGTCGGACCTTGATTGTATTCTGGATGATGTATGTTTAACTTGTTATTTGTGTGAAGTGGCGATTGTAAGCCAACTCTTTATCCCATTCTTGTTCATTACATGAGATTGTGTGAAGATGACCCTTCTTGCCACAAAACCACCATGCGGTTATGCCTCCAAGTCGTGCCTCGACACGTGGGAGATATAGCCGCATCGTGGGCGTTACAAGTTGGTAATCTGAGCCATCCCCGACTTAGGAGCCCCCTGCTTGATCGAATCGCTGACGTTGTTGAGTCTAGAACAAAAATGTTTTGAGTCTTAGGATTTTATATATCGGAGAGTAGGATTCTTTTTACTCCTCAGTCCCTTCGTTGCTCTGGTGAGGTCTCCTGACGTAGATGTTTTGACTTTCCTCTCCTCAAATTTCACTAAAAAAAATTTAGGATCACGCGGGTATCTTGGAATCGTTCCGATAGTCTTGTGACGAGAACATCATTCTTGGTGCCTCCTGACATTTAGGGGTTGTGGCAGTGTCCCGGGGAGTTGAGCTCCGAGGTGTTGTCGTCACTATTTTATCGTTGCAGTTCTGAAATACCTGAGTTTCGCCGACATCGAAAATCTCTTTTATGCAGTTGTTGGTGAGATTACCTCGACGCCACCCAGTACTGGGGCGGGAGTTCGGGAGTATTGCCATAACTCGTATAACGGATGCTTTTGGAAGGTTGAGGTACACGATTTCCAAAGGTTTCTTGGTTATGTGTTGACGGATGGATACAGTTGGATGTAGGGATTGTTAGTTTGGGTGAGATATATTGCTTCCCCTGTATCCCCAACACCAGATTGCATAACCTGAAAGTTTCAGGAGTTTATAAGTGGGAATTCAACTATCACGTAGAAATTCTTTCCAACAGACACATGATACGATATGGGATCTATCATATGTTTGTTTCCGGCTGATTCTGCAAGGCAATCCTTTGTTTTGTTTTGGTTTGTGGTATTCGAGTTGCTTCAATGTCAAGTGTTGATTCCATACCTTTCCTAAGCGGTGTTCTCATATTTCTATGTGAATACTAATCCTTCATGATAATCAAGATTGTCATGTCAATCCTTTTCAACCGGCGTGTTTCTCTTCAAGTGGATCCGATCATTTTCAACATCTGCAAGATCAACTCAAAGTCTTCTCAACATTATTTTTTCATCCGTCCCAAGTTGCCTTTGTTTTCCCGCCCTCCCACCCTTTTCCTTCAAGGAATCAGATGTCTTAATCAAGTATCCTTTTATGAATGTGAAGCCTCTCCATTCTTTTCCATCAATGTTCTTATCCGGTGATTCTCAGGAAGATACTAACGGAGCCTCAAGTTCATCATTATTCGTTATATTTCTTCTTCGGTGGATTCAAGTCAAACTTTGTCGATCATACCCTTTCCTCTTTTCAAATGTCTTCTCATGCCGGTGCATCTCTTAACCATTCACTTCTCGCTATTCATTTGTTTCGGAGTTCTGAAGATATCTCAGAAGATTCAAGTTTCCATTCTCAATTCGCTCAAATTCTTTTGAGGATGCTATCTCATTCAAGCCATTTAATTCAACCGGCGTATTCTCTCTTTTAAATCATTTCAACGGTGTTTGTTTTGAGTGAGCCCTAACCCACAGGTCTTTTCCCAGGATCTTACCTGAGTCTTCTAATTTATCCAGAGCGATTCTCAAATTCTTTCAAAGTTTGACGTAAGAATGAATTATCATCAGTCAAGTGTCTTTCTCCAAGCTCTTTCAAATTCTTTTCATCGTTCGTTCAATCTTTCTAATTGTCATTCCAGAGTGCCTCAACAATTCATGGTGCTATTTCTTGTCATCATTCTCAACATTTGAAGACCGAAGAAGAGTTTTTCCTCCAAATCTTGTTTGTTCTCACGAAGATTCATGGCTCTAGCTTGTTGCGGTTCCCTCAAATTGTTTCGATCGTGAGAAATTCTTTTCACCCATCCGGAGCAATTCAAGAGTCTTTTCAGATTGATTCTCCGGAAACCATCATCTCAGAATTATTCATTCTAGCTTTCAGCTCTCGTTCTCCAAATCTTACCAGTGCATCATTGAAATATCCTCTAATCAGTTCATGATCTCTTCGTTCTTATGTATCTAAATCCCCTCAAGTATCATCTTTCGTTTTCCAATTCTTCCCGGTGAATTGTGCCTTTGCTACTTTCATTTCCAATTCTTACGGTGGTTCATTCAAGAGTTCTCTTTCTTGGTTATCATATCAATTCGTTCGTTTTTTCCAAATCCTACCGGCGGATCGTTGAAGACTTTTCTCAAGTTTGCGCTATATCTATCTTAATCCTTTCTACGAGAATAAGTAGTATGCCAAATCCATTGCTTGTCATCAATCTAAATTGGTGAAGGATACACATAATGTAATTCTTATTATTATTTCATCCAAGTGATCTAGTTTCTTCTTTCGAGAGTTGTTCATCATGTCACATTTCTCGGTTCGAGATGCTTTATCATTTCTTTTCCGGAGTTCCAAGTTTTCCGCATTATCTCGTCGCGAAGCTCCATCTAAATCATCGCAAGGCTTCACCTTGTCTTTTCAACTTCTCTTTCTTTTCATCATCCTTTTATTACCGGAGTTCTTCATGGAGGCTTAACATGGTGGTTCGTCAAGGATTCTTTTAATTCTTCAGTTGTTCTTCAAGATTTCTCTCAAATTTAAGTTCCGCCAAGCTATACTCTAAAATAAACATGGTGCTCAACACATATTTTGTTTTGAGGAGATCAAGCATTCTTCATCTTGCATTCCGAAGTGCAATTCGTTCTATCTTATCTTTTGAGGTGGAGTTATGTCATTTTGACAGTTTCCTTCATGTTCCATGATTGACAAGTTGTCAGGAATGAGATATTTAAACCCATCATTTTCTTCCTTGTAGTTATCTGGGTATAGATTTCACCTAAAGCCTTCCATTGGGAATGTTGCTCTTTGTGGTGATTATCTATGATCCAATTTTCTCCTTCTCATCTCGGTGAAGAAGTTTTCATCTCCTTGTTGCTCTCTTCACCCATCGTCTCATTTTGTCAAGATCGTGTTCTTTTCCTTGCTTATCCATTTAAAAGGGAGTGTTGTGTTCTCATTCATGTTCTTTCATATTATCAAGTTTTGCTCCTCTTTTCAACCGGAGTGCTGCCCAAATTCGTTATTTCCCAATCATTGTACATATCATTTCAACCAGTGGTTTCCATTCATCCTTACCCTTGTGTTCTTTTCATGTCCTTGCAACCTTTAAGGTTCGTGGTTTCACTTGTTTGTCAAAGAAGCAACTTTTTTTACCTCTTCCCCTTCCGTTTCTCTCCGGTGCCATCCTTAGATCTCGAGACGAGATCTCTTGTAAGTGGAGGAGTGTTATGACGCCCTGAGACCGACGCTCCAGACGCCTTCCATGTTTTGCGTGTCGGCTGTGTTAATTTTTTTTTGTTGCATTCATCATGTCATCATTTGCATTGCATCGGCACTCTGTCGCCGTCATGTTTTCATAAAACTTGCATCCGCTCGTACTTGCCGCGTCCCCCCTTGCTTTTGTTGACCGTTCTGAGACCAACCTTGTTCTTCGTTTTCCCTCTTGCCTAAACCAGAGTCTCTCTGTACAGTGTTCAAACCTCTCGCGCGCGTCCGAAAGTTGTCCCGAACCTGACCCGGGCAGTCGTCACCGTTGGATCCGGATCATCCCCAAACATCTATAAAACATCTCTGTTTTCTTAATTGGACTTCCTAACCTGTTTTTTTCCCAGCTGTTTGATTAGGATCGTAGGCACGAGCTAGCCCCTACCCAAAAACCAACCTGCTATATAATCAATGTAAACCTAGTTGTCCCATCCATCCATTCCCTCACCTGCCGCCGCCACTCGCTTCCTCGGGATCCCTCCCGATCCAGCCCTACCCACCTCAGAGTCCCCATCCACCCAACCAGATCGCTCCCACCAGCTGCTTGATTTCCGCCGCCACCCGCAAGCGCAACCACCTGCCTAAACTCCGAGACCCCCCACGATCCAACCAGCAACCGCAACCCTGCACCCCTCGCCCCAGCGTGCCCGTGCCCGAGAGCCTCCCTGCTCGCTCGATCTGGGATCGAGAGGGAGCTCCTCCTGTTTGCTCCTCCCTCTGTGGCGCCGTCGCCGCCGGTGAACCCAACGCCGGCCTCCCGCGCTCTACAACGTTTCCGTCCAGCCAGGTCGCCCCGTCGCGTCCCCCCTCCTTCCATGGTTCTCCTTTCTCATCCCCGTGCCTCGCCTCTCTCTTTCGCGGGTTTCTGCAGGAGCAGAAGCAACCTCCATGGATGGCCGCCGCCCCGGGCGTCGCTAGGAACCTCCTCATCGGTGTGATCCCACGAGTCTCCGTCGCCCGTGCTCCACCACTCCCCCTCGAGCTCCCCCAGTCCACACGAGCGCCGTTGCCCCGCGCCCGCGTCTCCCTGCCTCGCGTCGTCCGAACACCGGCCAACACGCCGGCGTCGATCTCCACCACCGCTGCCCTGATCCGGTCGCTCCGCCTTGGATCCGGCCGGTTCCGTGTCGCCTCCCCATGCCCGAGAGCCCGCGCCGGCCATCGTCCTCGCCGGGGTGCCCCGCCAAGTTCCCTCTGCTGCGTCGCCCGCCTGCGTCCTCCTCTGCTTCGAGCCACATCCTGCATCGAGCGAACGGTCATCCTCGAGCGTTGACTGCGCACCCTCCACCTCCTCATTCGATCCAACAAGGCCCAAGCCGCCCACTTCGTCAGCCCGAACCGCCAAGCCTGCAGCCAGCTCCACCGACTGGGCCTCTGGCCATGGTGAGCCACTGCTGCGCCCCCTTCCACTGTTGGCCCAAGTGTAGATTCGGCCTGATGTATATTTTTTCTGCTATGAACGAATTTTGCTTTTTCCAGAAAAACTACATATTTACATATTAACCCTTGCTGTTCATGCATTTAATAGCTGAATAACCATGCATCATATGTAAAAACTTCATATATGTAAAATACTTAGATTTTCATCTAGTTTCATAATATGCAACTCTCACCCATGTTTGATATGCTTAATTTGCTGTTTGTTTAATTTTGCGTAAATGCCATGTTAAAATGATTTATTTCATAACTAATTAATCGTAGCTCCGATTTTAATAAACTATATATGTAATAGGGGTGGAAAAATGCATAGATTAACATGGTGCACTTTGTTTTTCTATTTAACAACATTAAAATATGTTTTAGGGCAGAACAGTAGCTAATTCGAAAAATGGACATGGGGATTTTTCGGAATTGTTGTTTGTTGTTCCGGCCTCATTTAAACTTGCCTATATAGTTAGTTTATATATGTTTCACCTCTTGCCTTGTTTAAAAACATTTAATATTGATGAGTACATAACCGAGAGCGAACTAAATAACTTGATGTCGTGTTTCGTCAATATGCAACTCGTTGCATATTGAGCTCCACTTAATTTGTAGTATTGTTTGTGCACTTTGCCATGCCATGCCTCATTAAACCGGACATGCATCATACTTGATTGTGCATCATGCCATGCTTATGTGATGGTTGTTTACCATGATGTTTGTTTCTTTCCAGTTGCGCTTCTCTTTGATAGTTCCGGTTACGTTGCGATTGTGAGGATCCGTTCGACTACGTTGGTTCGCCTACTTCATGGACTCGTTCTTCTTCCTTGCGGGATCTCAGGCAAGATGACCCTACCCTTGATATCACTTCTATCTTTGCTTTGCTAGTTGTTCGCTCTATCGCTATGCTTGCGCTACCTACCACTTGTTTATCATGCCTCCCATATTGCCATGTCAAGCCTCTAACCATCCTATCCTAGCAAACCGTTGTTTGGCTAAGTTACCGCTTTTGCTCAGCCCTTCTTATAGCGTTGCTAGTTGCAGGTGAAGATGAAGTTGGTTCCATGTTGGAACATGGATATTCTGGGATATCACAATATATCTTATTTAAATAATGCATCTATATACTTGGTAAAGGCTGGAAGGCTCGGCCTTATGCCTGGTGTTTTGTTCCACTCTTGCCGCCCTAGTTTCCTTCATACCGGTGTTATGTTCCTTGATTTCGCGTCCCTAACACAGTGAGGGGTATGGGACCCTCTTGATAGTTCGCCTTGAATAAAACTCTTCCAGCAAGGCCCAACATTGCCTTTTCCATTTTCCTAACAACCTACTAACTTTCCCTTGGGTTTTCAAACCCGAGGGTCATCTTTTATTTAACCCCCCCGGGCCAATGCTCCTCTGAGTGTTGGTCCAAACTAGAGCCCCTTGCAGCACCACCTCAGGGAAACTCGAGGGCTGGTTTTAGTTGTACGGACTGCTCATCCTGTGTGCCCTGAGAACGAGATATGTGCAGCTCCTATCGGGATTTGTCGGCACATTCGGGTGGTCTTGCTGGTTTTGTTTTACCATTGTCGAAATGTCTTGTGCACCGGGATTCCGAGTCTGATTGGGTGTCCCGCGATGGAGGATTGTCTGCGCGGATCGTGAGCTTATAATGGGCTAAGTTGGGACACCCCTGCAGGGTATAAACTTTTGAAAGCCGTGCCCGCGGTTATGTGGGAGATGGGAATTTGTTAATGTCCGGTTGTAGAGAACTTGACACTTGACTTAATTATAATACATCAACCGCGTGTGTAACCGTGATGGTCTCTTTTCGGCGGAGTCCGGAAAGTGAACACGGTTCTTGTGTTATGGTTGTGCGTAAGTAGTTTCAGGATCACTTCTAGCTTCACGACTGTTGCGTTGCTTCTCTTCTCGCTCTTATTTGCGTATGTTAGCCACCATATTTGCTTAGTGCTTGCTGCAACTCCACCTCATTACCCCATCCTTACCATAAGCTTAAATAGTCTTGATCTCGCGGGTGTGAGATTGCTGAGTCCTCGTGACTCACAGATTCTACCAAAATAGTTGCAGGTGCGGACGATACCAGTGCAGGTGACGCAACCGAGCTCAAGTGGGAGTTCGACGAGGACCTTGGTCGTTACTATGTTTCGTTTCCTGATGATCAGTAGTGGAGCCCAGTTGGGACGATCGGGGATCTAGCATTTGGGGTTGTCTTCTTTTATTTTGGTTCCATAGTCGGACCTTGATTGTATTCTGGATGATGTATGCTTAACTTGTTATTTGTGTGAAGTGGCGATTGTAAGCCAACTCTTTATCCCATTCTTGTTCATTACATGGGATTGTGTGAAGATGACCCTTCTTGCGACAAAACCACCATGCGGTTATGCCTCCAAGTCGTGCCTCGACACGTGGGAGATATAGCCGCATCGTGGGTGTCATACACAAACACCCTACTCGACGGTTCTAGATCTCCTTAGCGGACCCCGAAAGCCAGCGCAGCGTCATCACCCTTGACATTTCTAACCTGATTCCCACTGTCTGGCAAGATGCCAAGCACCCGCCACGGCCTAGGTACTTGTCACCTTTAAACCCATCCAGCATCACCTGCCCGATGTACTTCAAATGTACTAACAGGTCGCTGTTACCTGTTATGCAGCTGGCAAAAACTACAAGAACGATGTTTCTTCTAGATCTAATAGCTTGGCCAACCAAGATCCTAGACCAAGGCATTGATATGATCTTGTAAGTGTGTCTCTCTCTCTTCTATTGTTATGTGCCTTCCAGCGTGCTTTCCTAGGATTTTCGACCAGTAATCCCTTTGTGCAGACAATGATTTCTACTACTGGCTGCTAAATTAGATATGTAGATGTCATACATGATACTACCTCGTACCTCCATTCCTAAATATAAGTCTTTCTAGAGATTCCACTATAGGCTACATACGGAGCAAAATGAGTGAATCTACACTCGAAAATGCATCTATATACATCTGTATGTGGTCCATACTGGAATCTCTACATAGACATATATTTAGGAACAGAGGCAATACATTACACAAAATCGTAGGTGGCATGTAGGAATTCCAGTACACTATATTAGGCTCCCTTAGAGTGTCTGCTAGTCCAGCACACAGAGTCATGGCTAGTTTATGCTACGCACACAATCATTAATTGGTGGTTTAAATATGCGCAAGGGATACGCAATGTATTATCATGTAGAGATGTCTGAAATTAGCCGTGTCAACTTGCAGATAGGGTTACACAATGAAAAAGTACAAGATGTATGTGACAATTTCATGGAACATCGCAAAAAAAGGAGAGCCAGCTGTGAGCCTATACAGTGTGCTATGGTACGTCACTCCTCCATTGCAATCATCGTGACATGTTATTTCTATGTCAGTTCTATTGGCCAAGTTTCTTAGGGATAGTTATTACGAGTTATCCTAAGAAAATAAGTACCTGTGAATATAAGCTCCATGTAATAAGCCAACCAGTTCTTTTCATTGCGTTTTCAGCTTATCTTTGGTATGATCAGTGAAAAGTCTAGATTGCATTATATTTTTTCATTTTGCTGCCCATATGAAAATTAATTTGACTTGCAAACATCACAAATTGAACCAAGTGCAATAATTAATATGATTGGAAAACAGACCATCATTATTTGCTCAGAATGCAAATACAAAGATACCATCTACTTTGGTCAATGTTTTCCATAGAGATCACATTGCCTAATTTAAACGAAAAATGTCCCACATTTAAATGAAGAACAATTATTTATTGAAATTCGATGGTCCAAGTGGCAGGTTATTATCATATAGCAGCACCACCTGAAAGCATCATATAGCAGCAGCTCATAGCAACTCATCATACAGCAGCAGGAGCAGTGTGCAATTCATCATATACCAGCAGCGGCTCATAGCAATTCATCATATAGCAGCAGCAGGAGCAGCTCATAGCAATTCATCATATAGCAGCAGCAGGAGCAGCTCATAGCAATTCATCATATATCATCAGTAGGAGCAGCTCATAGCAATTCATCATATAGCATCAGCAGGAGCAGCTCATAGCAATTCATCATACAGCAGCAGCAGGAGCAGCTTATAGCAACTCA